>NW_008796220.1:4006155-4017405 GCF_000699145.1 Aptenodytes forsteri | reverse complement strand
AGCAGGTGGATGTGCCCGAAGGAGGCTGGGACCCTGTGGGAAGCCTGTGCTGGAGGAAGCTCCTGGCAGGACTTGTGGCCCCATGGGGTCCATGCTACACTGGAGCAGTTGTTCCTGAAGGACTGCACACCATGGAAGGGACCCACGCTGGAGCAGTTCATAAAGAACTGCAGCCCGTGAGAAGGACTCACGTTGGAGAAGTTCATGGAGGACTGTCTCCCGTGGGAGGGACTCCACACTGGAACAGGGGAAGAGTGTGAGGAGTCCTCCCCCTGAGGAGGAAGGAGCAGCAGAAACAACATGTGATGAACTGACCGCAACCCCCATTCCCCGTCCCCCTGTGCACTGCTCGGGGGGAGGAGGTAGAGAACTCGGGAGTGAAGTTGAGCCCGAGAAGAAGGGATGGGTGGGGGGAAGGTGGTTTTAGATTTGTTCTTATTTCTCATTATCCTAGTCTGTTTGAATGGCAATAAATTAAATTAATTTCCCTAAGCCGAGGCTGTTTTGCCCATGGCAGTAATTGGTAAGTGATCTCCCTGTCCTGATCTCGATCGATGAGCTTTTCGTTGTATTTTTCTCCCCCTGTCTTATTGGTGGAGGGGGAGTGATAGACCATCTTGGTGGGCACCTGGTGGCCAAGCAAGGACAACCCACCACAAGATCCAAACAGATTTCCATTCTGCTTTCATGAAAACTTCTCAGTAATGTTGAGTTGGGTCCAGATGCAGATGAAGGTAGGCAAGCATGCTATTCTTTTAGCAGTGACCTAATGAGCTGAATACTTGGGAGTGAGAGTTATCAAAAGCTGGGCTTGAGGAAGTGGCAATGGCCATGGGGAGAAAAGGGAAGTCCTGGAAGAGGATGTTGGAAAGTCAAGCACTGGTGCTTCTGGCTAGGGAAGGCTGGACAGAGAGACGTCAGACACAAAAGCTGGGAAGTAAGCATTGCCATCAGCAAAGATAAACAAAAAGAACGAAACATAGGAAGAAAAAAGACGATATAACTAAGGGAAGCACTTTGTTGCTTGGGCCAAAATAATCTTTGGAGGGTCTATGGGTTTAGTCTCTTAAAACTAACAGGGAAGCTTAGTTCAAATTCTTAAAATACAGAAATGACAGCATACAGTTTCTTTAGTGAAGTAATATATTTTATCTGTCATGGATGACTGTTTGCACTTGTAGTGAAGAGGTTGAGGGCACTTCAAGGATGGACTGGGACTTCAGATGTAATCAAAGGGGTGAGATCTGCAAGAAAAGACAGTTGAAATAATGAATTTAAAACGCATGGAGTATATAGTACAGTTCTATCGTATGTGTTGAGCTGACTTTCAGGCTGATTCCAGGGGCAAGAAATGAAGCAACAATAATTCATCCAAATAGCTGTAGAGGCTGCAGCAGTACGCAGCGAAGGAGGTGGGAGGGGAAACTGGAAGGGCAGAGAGCTGCAGGCATGCCTGGAGCTCCAGTCTGTGTCTTTCTCAAGCCCATCAGGGGATCCTGGGATTACTAAGATGGAGGGAGACTGGGGGGAGAGAGTAGAGAGCTTGGGTCAGAGGTGATCTGAAACAGGGTTGGGAAGTGAGGAGGGAGGGTGGAAAGGTTTGTGGAGAAGTGGGAGGCATGGGGCAGACCCTCACTGGTTATACAGAGACAACCTCCAACTTTCATCAGAGGGCAATGCAACACTGCCCCTGAGTTTTTAGGCACCCTGGTATCAAAATGAATATTAAAATGGAGACGGGAACCTTATAAATGTGACCATATTAGATTTAATGTCTAGAAATGAAACTGAACCAGTCTACAACTGGAGACTAAATGCAGTCTCCTAACACGTCTTTCAGTTTCTTGACTACAATTTCACCTGGCAACTGCAAATGCTTTTGGGACCCCTGGCACCCATGTCACACAGCGGGACTGAATTTCCCCCAGTGAATTAATCCCGGTACAAAGCGCTGTCAGGGAAAGCACAAAGAGTCCCCAGCTGCTTTTCTTATTGCTAAAGGGAACTTGGAAGCATTGCCGAATGCCCTACATAACCTGCAGAAAAGCTGGGCCATTCTGTATGCCAGAAACGTAGGCTGCTTTTTGCATTTTATTAGGCAGCCCACGTTCCTGGTTAAGCATTCATGGGAAACAGCTTTCCCACCTTGCAAGAGTTCTTGCCATTTCAAAAGTTTCTCAATTCTCTGCTGGAATGAAAACAAGAACTTCGCTTTTTTTTTTTTTTTTTTTTTTTGTGAAGAGCAAGGGAGAAATCCTCCTGCCAGGAGAGTTCACAGTGGTGATTACAGCCCTCGGTCGTGCGGAGTGAGTCTGGATTATCACAGCGTACTCTCAACTGTCCTCTCCTATCTGCGACAAGTGCTCTGACCCCTGTACTAGAGTCAGGTCTGGTTTAATGATTATTTCCTTATACAAAGTGTTTCCACTTTTTTTGTGAAGAGCAAGGGAGAAATCCTCCTGCCAGGAGAGTTCACAGTGGTGATTACAGCCCTCGGTCGTGCGGAGTGAGTCTGGATTATCACAGCGTACTCTCAACTGTCCTCTCCTATCTGCGACAAGTGCTCTGACCCCTGTACTAGAGTCAGGTCTGGTTTAATGATTATTTCCTTATATAAAGTGTTTCCACTTTCCAGGCACTGACATTGTCCGAAGGAAACTCACTTCAGAAGGGTAATAGGCTTCATCTCACCCACCATTCGTCATCAGTGATGGATCACTTTGCAGCCAGTGGAGATCAGCATATCAGAAGAGCAGTTTCATCACAACTATAATGGAATGGGATCAACTGCTCCCCAGAGGTACCCGTTGGTCTCAAATGACCCACCAGGGAGTCTAGAAAGTTCATTTTTGGACACAACGTGAGATAAGATGAACACAGCCATCTGAGGTGTGGCTGCACAGAGGATGGGCATGCACAGTCCTTTTGGCCTGCTCAGAGGGGTGCCTGCCAGGCTGCCATCTAAACCAGAAAGCTCTTTTCCTCCTTCTTCCCCTTCCCTATTGCCTTTGGCAGAGCAGAGCGGCTGCACACAGTCCTGACAAAAATTGCAACCTCAGGAGAGAAGCTTTGGACCAAAAAAGCCTTCTGCCAGTTTTTCAAGGTCCGAAAAGAACCCCTTCATTTTCAAACCATGATTTTCTTGTCGGAAGTGATACAGGGGTGGTGGCATATAGGAACACCATTAAGTAGGCTGATCTTCAAGACATGGAAGTATAATCTGTCTTGAAAAACTGATTTTCAGGGACCAGAGAACCAAGGTGATCCACAGGGTTTCATATTGGGTATTCAAAAATCCAGGCACCTGAAATCACTAGGCATTTAAAAACCTTGCTCCTGAAATAGATGACTCTCTAGATGTTTGCTAATCACCCTCATCTTTTGTGCTTTCCTTACAAACAGAAAAGATGTACCTGCTCTGTTCCAGTGGGGATTCTGATAATATAATACTCTACCTTCAAAATCAGCAAAGATGAAAAGACTGTCATTTTTAAGGAATTTTTTCCAGTGCAGCTGCCTGTGGGTCAGGAATGTATTCCAGCCAACACCTGGGCTCATGTAGCAGTTGCAGAAAGAAGAAAAACTTCCAGTGATAAATGGTTTGTCCCACTGCAGGGTGTCATTTCTGCCTGTTGTGCAAAAATATAGAAGTAATTAAAGCTGATCTCCAGTCAGCCCAGTGGTGTTATGTGCAGAGAAAGTCTTGCTCAGTCTCTTGACTTTCAACACTTTTCTCCAGCTCCAGCAAACCTCTGCATTTCTATTTTTCTCCCTGGTGCACTCTGACTTACCATATACTAGCTGGTTTGGGTCTGTAGTAAAGCTACGGCTGAGGGACATCCTGTGGATTACATCAGGGTCTTGATCCAAAACCGACAAGACAACTTGTCTGTGTCCAGCCGGCCATTCAAGAAGACCATCGTTTGGACTGCTGCAGAGGTGGAAAGTAATCCCCATGTAATTCATGTAGGGTGACGAATTTCTTCCGTGAGGATACAGCTGTAAAGCAAAGGCATAGCCTTCCGAGCTGTAAAATACAGGGCTTATGATATAATCGCCTTTTGAAGTACTGTTAAAAAGGGATGTGAAGTTTCTGATGTGCCAGATGTTGGTGGGGCAGTTTGTCTCTGTCATGCTGGTGTCATCGACGGCAATCCCCCCGGCAGACTTGGCTGGATCTCCTCTGATGCCCTGAAACCCGTACCGGAATTTGGTTTGGACGCTGAAGGGAATGCTGGCCAATTTCCAGTGATACTCTCCATCAGCTGAGGAGGGAAATAAATATATGTGAGAATGGAAAGTCCAGGATACAATCCCAAATCAAGCTGCGTCTTCCTCAAGCGTCCTGTGACCTGTTTGTTTGGATGGTGATTGCCTGATGCTCTGCACCCTAGTTAATCTAGCAACAGTCTTAAGGAAACTGCCTCTGCGCCAAATTCTGTTCTCATGGGCACTAACTCTGGAGTTACTCAACTGAAGCAAATGAAGGTTAGATTTACACTGGACACTTGAGCAAACTTTCATACAATAAACCATGCCAGTGTTGTCTCACATCAAAGTTTGTCAGCACTTCAGATATGAAAAGACACTTTCACTTACCTGTAATAGTGTGCAGCTTTTCCATCCGTCTAACATTGCCAGTTCCATCATCTTTCTTAACCCAGATAACTAGCTTATCCTGTGGACTTCCATTTAACCTGTAGAAAAACTGAAGGCATTTTTCCTTCCTCCTTGGATAAAGGATGCGAGATTCCAGAAGAGCTGACTGACCAGCATGTCCAGTTTTTGTATCTAAGTGCATGAAATATCCTCTATCTGGGAAGCACAAAACAGTGATGTGATAAAAGTTTTTGATCCATTCAGTAACGAAATGCCAGTACTAAGTAAACTTTAGTGTAGTTTCCACTTGCCTGAGTTAGAAAGTTATTTTCAAAGTAAAAAAAAAAAATTCAATAGAAAAGAATTCTCCCTACAGTGTAATCAATATTAAAATGAAAAAGAATTCTCCCTACATTGTAAAACAATATTAAAATAAAATGCATTGAAATATGGTTTGCAAAATAGCGTTCAGTTGATTAGATAAGGTACACGTTGGGTTGCATTCTTCAGAAATTAAGTACGAACCGTACATGTGCCAATCCTGTAAACATGTGCAAATGTAAGTGGATGCACTTGGGCAGGGATTTTTTTGCAGACAAACTAGGAAAGTATTGGAAGGGTCCTGTTAGGTCAAGGCCTTCAGCCTTCTGCTTTGCCTAGAAACCGTGCCCTGTAAGCCTTTTATCAATAGATCAGACTTCCCTATAAGAGTAGCTGAAGACGTTTTTGCGTTACTTCTGCTATGGGAAAAAAATTTATTAACTTGCAGCCCAATTATTTTGTATCAACTCATGCCCTCTCATGCTAATGTGTTTGAAATAACTATTTCCTTTCTTTCATAGTCGGTCTGCAATTCTGTCTGTAGGCTGGAGTGATACCTCCTCTGAGTCTTCGATCTTCCTGGTTACAAAGGCTGACCACTTGCACCCTCATCATCCGCATCAGCCCCATTCTGTATATTCCTCAAGCGTCCTGTGACCTGTTTGTTTGGATGGTGATTGCCTGATGCTCTGCACCCTAGTTAATCTAGCAACAGTCTTAAGGAAACTGCCTCTGCGCCAAATTCTGTTCTCATGGGCACTAACTCTGGAGTTGCAATTTTAAATCAGCTTCTTAAAGCTGATTTTAAATCAGCTTCTTGAAGACGACTGAGCAAGTGCATCAGCTTTACCTAATAGCCTCCACACATCCCCTCTCTATAGGAAGCGTCTCTCCTGACAGCAAGGACGTTTTCAAGCTGCATCACACTGGGGTTTTGAAATACCCTGTGGCTGCATCTATGGGTTTGCACTTTTCTGTTTGTCTGGGAGCCGACTGATGCAAATAGCAGAGACCGTGTAGAGAATGACGACTCTGAATTGCCCCCTGATGCCACTCGGAGCTCCACTGCTGCTTCCAGCCGCATGCCTGCGCTTGGATGTGCTCCCATAGGCGTTGCTGGCCTTCTGCAGTAAGTTCCCCTACAAATACCCAGTAAAGCTGCTTATTTTCCAAAAACTGACCCGTTTGCTCTCAGGAAACTTATGAAGGCTGACTGCTTAGGTTTTAAACATTTTTCTTCCCCCTCCTTGAAGAAGAGCAGTTAATTGTTTGTCACTGGCCATGAGAGGCAGGAAGCTGCTGTCAGCGCCCCAGCCACATGCTCTGTCACACATCCAGAGCCTTTACAGTGTCAGCAAACCACACACCCTGCAAACCGCAAGCAAACAGCCCGTCAAACAACAGCCAGACTTGTTCCTCTAGAAATAAGAAATTTCTCTTTCCTTGCCAATGATGGGACCTAAACAACCCTCCTATTCGTTTTGCTCCCCTCTCGGTGGGTCTTCCAAGTCCCGCAAGCCGCAAGCAAACAGCCCGTCAAACAACAGCCAGACTTGTTCCTCTAGAAATTTCTCTTTCCTTGCCCAACAATGGGACCTAAACAACCCTCCTATTTGTTTTGCTCCCCTCTCGGCTGGCTTTTGCATTGTGCCTTTTACCGGACATACATCTGCCCTCTCGAACCCCACATGTTGATGAGAAAAGGAGCATCCCCTCACCCTGCCTGCTACGCGCCTGCTCTCCTCCTCACTGCCTGCAAATTTGGTATAACCGCAGGATCTCCAAACTGTAACCAAACGCAGCGTTAGGCAGCAAACACGATCTGTTACTGCCAAAAGCCATGTCTTACTCTCTCCTCCCTGGGAACAAGTTCCACAGAAATGGCTTTCTTTTCTTTTACTTTTCTATTCAGTACTTTTTTCCTCTCCTGCACTGTGAGACACTTTTGCGACTAACCACCACTTGCGTTTTGGGAAGAAAATGTGCCTAACCGTGACCACTTGTACACAGACCAGCTGCATTTCTTTTGACTTTCAAAAGAAACTTTTTTGCTAGAGGATTTTTGGACTGTTTACGTGATACTCCTCTGCAGTATTTAATTTTCTCCCCATTGCCTTTGAAAACAACAGACCCTACTCGATTCCTGTGTCCTGGCAGCAATCGAAATGCTGCAGAACCCAATATGCTCATATATGTTCAATGTATGTTTAAATTGGTGCTGTCGGAGCCAAACCCTTGATCAAAAGGACGCCATGCAACACGCTCCTTGGAAGAGGGGAAATCACTGCCGGTTTGCTTCTCAGATAATCCTTCAGCCTCCCTGTGTGGCTCGAACAAACTTTGAATTAGCAGCAACTACACCCTCCTGGTGTGGCTCTGCATCACACAGCACCCCCTCCCTCGAAGAAGTCTTCTGAGGATGGTTTCCTCCTGCTCTGTGACACATCACTGAAGCTCAGCTTCCTATTTTGATGATCCTGGACCGGATTCAATGTCAGAACTTGTCTGCGAACAAGATTTGTGTATTGTAATATTTGCTTATGTGTGGTACTTCTGTGGGGATGCCTCAAGTGAACTCCTGTACAAAGGGAAAGTGTCTTTCAGCTTCAGCTTTAAAAAAAAACCTAGAAAATGACTCAAAATACTGTAACATATGCATAAAAGGAGGAGAGTCTCACCTGACTCAATTCTATGGAGTTTCATCAAAGTCAGTTGTGGCAATCTGGTGGAGCTTCCTTCATTTTAGTGGAGCTACCACCAATTTACAGCAGCTAAGTCTCAAACTGTCATTTCTTCATGAGATATTACAATGTAGGGAGGACATTAAAGAAGGGTTAAACATTTCAAATTAAAATTATTGGCCTTTCTATCTGAAAATTCAAGAGTCGTGTTTAGCATCAGGTATACAGTGATTAACATTAATAGTAGGATATTTCTAATGACTTATTTATCTGTGTATAACTTCATTCTCACATCTTGGAAAAGCAGGGGTAAAGTCTAATGACCATCTAAAACTAAATCCGTTACCTGCACAGTTTCCCACCAAAGTATGGTCTTCATCTCCTGGTTTGCCCAATGCGTGGTCCCAGGCAGCACCGTCTTGTCCACTTTGCACCATCCCACAGATATTGATGTATTCAAAGGAGCACTGATCCAAGATGGTGAGGCTTGAAGCTGACAGCAATAGAGTAACATATTTTTTACCATGTCCATTAATATCAAATAAGACTCTCGCTGTTAACCCCATTCCGGAGTGTTTACATACAGCACTTAACATCAGGAACTATGTTCTTAATACAACTGAGACTACACAGCCTTTCACATCTACGTCTCTGTTACCACACATAAATGATGTTTCCTCTTGAAAGAAACATCTCTTTCTCCCATTCTTGGCTGAATATTTCCTTGCAGGAACCAGCTTGGCCCCTGTGTGCTAGTTTTCCCTTTCAGACATCCATCATTTTCTCTAAGCCTGCCTGGGACAGGCTCTGTGGCCCATTTCTCTCTTCAGGCTGTAAATCAGAGGTAGTTCTGCTGAAGCTAGTGGAAATATTCAGGTGTATGTTAACACAGTATGTCAGTACTGTACAGCATGTTGAGTATTTACTTTCATAGCTTTGCCAGTGGAGCTGGAAAGCAGGATTAACCCCATTTGTGCTCCTGACCCCAATTGTCTTATCAAACATCACATAGGCAGAAAAAAGAACTTGAAATACTCTTGATTTTGGAGACCCCAATTCCAGACTACTCTTACCTGAAGATTTTATCATCATCAAGAGCATGATGATCATCATCCATGAAGGAAACGGGTACTATTACAAGTAATCTTAGGGGAAAGTCCATGTGAATGAAAGGTGTTAGACCCTTGATTCACTTCAGTGGTATTCTATAAGGAAATGGGGATCTGGCCACCATGGAGCTTGCTGCTGCATAAGAACTATAGTTTCTTTTGGCATTGCATGAGGATCCCAAGGGTGAAGTGTTCCTGCTCCTCTCATGTGACTCCATCCATGTTATCATGAAGTTTGAGTAAGGATTTTCAAATAAATGTGTGAGAAGAAGAACTTACTGCAGTTGTACATGCGATTCAGCCTCACCAAGTCAATCCTGCTGAAATCCAACCTCTGCCCAATGATCTCGTTAAATTCGGGAATTTTTGTTGTAATGGAAGGAACGTTGCTATTGATGTTGAAAGAATATGGTCCATAGTGCAGGACTGACTCATAATCATATGGGGTATTGAGGTCATCAAGGAAACTGTCATCGTGTTTGTCAAAGGCATATGCAAAACCTAGACAAAAAATACACAAGTGATTAGGCAAGACCAGAAATAAAACTTAGCACATAACATCTCTTCAAAATGCTTTACCTGTGAATAAACAACGGTCCAGTTGTCAACATGTAGGCAGCCATTCTCAACGAGAGACATTTTGGCATTGCAAAAAAAGGGACATGCATCTACAGGCGATTCTCAATCATTTCAGACCTGCATCATACCTTCAATAATTTCATCCCACCATATCTGAACATAGTCATCACGGTCCGTCCTGGATTGCTCATGGTAAAATCCCAGGGCATGCAGGAGCTCATGTTCCACTATGGCTTTATAGTCACACCTCTCTCCTATAGACACTGTCTGGCCACTCTGAAGGTCCCCCACATAAGACCAGCACCTGTAAGGCAAAGACTCAGATATTGCACCCATTTTGCATAATACTTTCTATGATTTGTATCTACATATTAACTCAACCACAAGATCAAGGTAAAAGTAATACAATAATATTTTTTAGAATTTCCCACCTTGCCAAGACTGTAGATTTACAATGCCAGCATACAAGAGCAACGTGTGTGTGCCTTCAGCATCCTGCCACAGCCTGGCACTGAGTCCCTGTCCCAGGTGTGATTTTGCCTTCCCTGGAGAGCAGTGCATGCATGTTCTTCAGCTGGCTGCAGTTCTTGTAAAGGAGGTGGTGATGGCAAATGCTATTGCTCTTCAACTCTGGGTAGCCCCAGCTCAACCAATATATGAAGGGGAGTAGAAGAAGATGAGCAGCACAGGAAAGTACAGCAGGTGCCTTATAACCTCATACACTGCATTGGCTGTCATTTATGTGTACGTTTACCAAAGTACCTAAATAAATGGCCCAATTTTCAAAGGTACTGAGCAGCCCCCAGCGAACTCAGGTTGCATTGGCTTCCCTGTTTTGGTTCCTAAATACCGATTTAAATCCTAACTTTTCATGTCCAATCAGAAATAATGCATCACTGTGTGTTTAAAAAAAAAGAAAAAAGCTGCCCAAAAATGCTGTGCACCAGTTTCCCCACACCCAAGGGCAGATCTACACTCGATTCCTAGGCACAGACACTAGCTGGTGTCACCAGCTTCCTGACGGTCCTTCCCAGCAAGCGGGGAGGTCCCCTGACCTAACTTTAGACAGTCATGTTGTTGGCATCTGCTGCTGAGTTAGCTTCCCTGGCACCTTTACAGTCCCTGGACAGTAACAGGCATTTGGGATGTGAGTCACCAGACCTATTTTAGACTTCTATTTTAGGTGAGATGGCTTGCGGCCTGGAAGAGTCACCACCTCCCCACTGACTGCAAAGGCAAGCTGCGGTGACCTGCACAGCAGTAGAGGTTGTTGGCTTCAACATTTGGTCAGGTGGTGGTTTCACCCCTGCATCTGAAAGGAAGGAGGAAGCTACGTGCTAATGCCAACACACTAGTGACCCTTTCCTTAACCAACACCAGGAGGAAGTTATTTGCTTGTTTTCCCTGAAAGAGTGCCAAGAAAGGGATTGATTTCAGTAGCTAGGATGCAAATGGAAATAAAATAGTTTTCTTATATTAAGAGAACATCAAATGCAGATAATAATACCTTTGGTTAGTCTGTTTGCATTGGTTTGCTCTCCAGTGTAATACAAACAAGCTCTGGGACAGAAATGTGGCTCAGGTATTTATGTCCTTTGTACAAGCAAGAATGAAAATGAATGTCTTCTGAGTTGGAAAAACTATCATATCAAACAAGGTAGTACAAACCAGATTGTTAATACAAAATTACCCGTCCAGCTTCTCAAATTTCAGGTAAGACTGTTCCCCTTCATAGGGCTTGAAATCAACACACGACTTCAGCCTGAACATGTCAAACGCCTGCAGGATAACGCCTTTAGCATTCAAATCTGAAACACACAGCAGAGGATAACAATAGCAGTTGTTCTGCTTTTATAATATTATAAATATAGAATCATAGAATAGTTTGGGTTGGAAGGGACCTCTAAAGGTCATCTAGTCCAACCCCCCTCCCGTGGGCAGGGACATCTGCAACTAGAGCA
>NW_008796220.1:4000864-4005810 GCF_000699145.1 Aptenodytes forsteri | reverse complement strand
GCTCCAGAGCTGGACGCAGGACTGCAGGTGGGGTCTCAGCAGAGCAGAGGAGAGGGGCAGAATCCCCTCCCTCGACCTGCTGGCCACGCTGCTTTGGATGCAGCCCAGGATACGATTGGCTATAGATAGATGGTATTAGTCCTTGGTCTGACAACATCTTGGATACTTGCCTTGCATTATATATAATATAATGTATATGATACATATATATTATATATATATAATTCTAGATAGAAAGTATGAACAAGCGTGCATTAAAAATATGAACATGTATAAAAAATATCTACTTGGATCATAGAGCAGGAGGCTGTTAGCAGAGTTCCCTGACTGCACTAATTTTGGCAGAGGCCACAGGGAGAGATATTATCTTTTATTAGATAAACTGATAGTGCTGAAACAAACAAGCAGACTTTTGGACATCCAGGGCATTGCTCAGGTTTTGCTGGGTAATTTTATTGCATGTTATTATATAATTTCAGTTATTGTAAACTTTGAGCTCGGGGCTAGGAAACACAGGAGAGATCCATAAGATTTTAACACTGATTTGCTATTAGTTTTTACACCTAAATTGTTCAATATTTAAAATAGTCCCTAAAATTAAATGGAAACAAGAAGGAAGAATGCTCTGAACTTTTTTACTTATAAAATATCTGCATTTCCTTTCAGCCTGTACTGAGCTGGGACTGTTGAGAAGAGATTAGGCATGAAGGGAGCAGTAGATCAACATGCATATTCTTGAGAACAGGATTTCCCGACTTCTTTATCTAGAGATCTCAGCCAGATACACTGGTACTAGTTAAACTGGCTGCTCATCAGCATCTGGCTGGTCGCTGGGGCTGTTACATTGAAAACAACGTGTGCTGGGGCAGGGTTGCATCGCCCTGTCTGGCCAGCAGTAACAAGGGCATCAATGCAGCATAACTCAACAGCAAATGAAACAAAAGCAGCCCGGAGAGCTGGACAAAAACAGAGCATATCTAATGCAAGTAACACAGTGCTACCATAATAAAAAGTCTTATTACCCAGGCTGTCAGCTAGGATATAGGGAATGGGAAATTTCCATCTGTAGGAGCTGTTTCTCAGAGCATTCCTCTCCAGCTGTTAATGAGATCAACATGCTTGTGTTAACATTTTAAGCCCAATCTACACTCTTGCTGATGATGGTTTAGATCAGCAGCACATACCGGTAGGTTAATATCACCTTCGAAAAGCTTCCTTCCCATTTCTGAAATGAGATAAACAACCACTTAGGCCAGAGTAACATATCAAGAACTACAATATGTGTTTTTTTCAAAGACCACACAATCTATCAGGATGCCTCATCAACAAACCCATCTCGCTTTAAACAGCAGCTGCCCAGAAACAAACAAATAACCATTGCCACACTATAACATGCCAGTCCTCGTCTGCAGCAAAGGAGGATTTGGGGTTGAATTAGGTTTTCCATTACAATTTCATAACAGCTGCCCAGAGGAGATTTTATTATTTTTCCCAGGCTTGTATCCTGAAACAACTGTGGACTTCTGAACATGGCAGTTGATATATAGCTGGAATGGATTTGTCCAGAAGTTAGGCATCTAATAGCCTATCTAGTTAGCTAACCTAGGCTAATCACCTGGGATTCCCCATATGATCAAAGGAGAAAGACGAGGGTTCTGGAGAGGGAAGAGGTTCAGTCCACATTTTCAAACACCTGAGCCTGAAACAAGCTCAGATTGAAGCAATTAAATCTATGTGCTATGTGTCTCAGATCCCATCACAGCTGCGTGTCCATCCAGTTGCCTAAACATAGGTGTCTGGTGCCATTTGAGATGCGTAAGGGTATCCAAAATATCCACATGGGCTGGTAGATACAAAGTTTGGGAGATTCCTTCCCCTTCTAGAGTGGTGCTGGAGGAGATGTATTTGAACTGGCAACAGACACCTGTGTTTTAAGCAGCTGATCCACATCTTCCATGCTTTAAAAACACAGCGTTTGAGACTCTTATTTTTACCCTTATTTTTTTAAGGTGCCAAATTCCCCATGCAGAGCTGAGTCCAAACCCCAGCCACTGTATGGTCCTGCTAGTGTAACATCTTCATTTAGTGCCATCATACAGGCACAATCCCAGCACAGACGGTTCATCTTCAGACCTTTTGTTATAGAAATAACTTATATTGTCCTCACATACATATGGAGAGAAGAAAAAAAAAAACACAAAAACTAGTACCATGTTTTCTGTTCTGTCAGCAAAACCAGAGGAAACCTACACCAGAGCAGATAACAGGCAATGCCAGGAAACAAAAACTCTCTCAAGGCAACGCTCTGAAACCCTGGAGCAGGTATGAAGCTACTTAAGCTTTATATCTTGGTCATCGGTCATGTGAAACCAACCAACTCACTTAAGATAAATGCACATCAATGAAGTACAAGTTGAATTAGACCCACTGCCAAGGCTTCTCCAGGAGTTGTGTTGCAGAAGAGTGCAGTGGGGAGGGATGGAGGTTCAGTCCAGGGCTTGCTGAGCCTTCCCCAGGAGCAGTTGAGTGTGGTTCCAAATTTAAGATTAAGATCCTGGGCTTCCTATAAAACTATCCTTGTGGAAATTTCCTGGCCTTTCCATCTTCCCTTTCCAACACCAAGCTTTTACGGACCTTTCTGTCCTTTCTGTCCTCTGCCCTGTGAGTACATATATATGTGGTTTTTATATATATATATATTATTTTATATATATATATATAACTTGTGGTGTTTTTTATATATATATATATTATTTTTATATATATATTATAACCCCTCTGCTCCTGCCCTTCCATCTTCTCTGACTGCTACCAGACTCCAACGGAGGGCTTTTATATATTTTAAAACCCCTCTGCTCCTGCCCTTCCATCTTCTCTGACTGCTACCAGACTCCAAAGCGGAGGTCTTCTCCCTTCTCTCCAGAAGTAGCTGGGGTTCATCCCACACATTTTTAACTGCCTTGCAATACTCACCATATCCATGATACATTTGGGATTTTTCTCACAAAGGAGGGAGCTTTCAGTCCACTCTGGTGCCATCACATCTGCCAGACTTGTGGTCCCCAAAGGCTAGCTCAGATCTCTGTAATAATTCAACACTCTGCTTACTTACTGTCCTGACTTACCTGAGTTTATTTCTGGAATGTCCTTTCTAAGCTGCCCTCCATCAACATCATCAACTATCAAAAGAAATAATACACCTAAGTTAGTGACTAAATTACATGAGTTGATATAATGCCCCATTTGGTGACTGATAGCCTTCCACTAACATAAAAACGTTGCATCCTTACCTCTGTCTTCAACAGAGTTTTGGATCTGAAACGTAGAAAGTACAGTTTCAAAATCACAGACAAATGAAATTAAATCTCACCCTGATCCCAAGCCAGCAAATGGAGGAGCAGGTGGGAATACCGTAAAGGCATAGGAGCAGGTAACCAGTGCTGTGAAACAACATATCCTCCAGGAATCCATTTCAGAAGATCATCTGGTGCTACCTGTCAGTGTAGATATAGCGTCCTGCAGGTGAACAGCCTTCAGAAGTACTGATAAGCAGAAGCCAAGTTGAACTTTAAAAGGAAGAGCAGATTTTAATCTTATTAGATATAGCCATAAGCCAACCCGATAAGCAATCTGGCTCCCCATTTTATAACTATTCTTAGCATATTGACCCTTGTAGCAATCAGGAGCTATTGAACTATTTAATATTTCTGTGACTTCTTCAGACGTAATCTCACTCCTCTTTTCTGCTTTCCTGGCCCCATCCTGATATGAGACCAACAAAGCTGCTGAGCATGGAAATAACACCCTCTTCAAAAGAAGAGGCTTATGGTCTGCAACCTGAATAAATCACTTTAAGAGAAGGTTTGCTGGGTGGTTTTTCTGTATTCCTGGAAACATCTTGGTAGATGCAAACAAATTTTTGTTTTCACCTGATTCTATGGGTAAAGCATCATCTTCAATTTAAAAATAGCGTTATTTTTGTAATCAACAGAATGCCAGCCATCAATTTCCAGCAAAATGTGTTGGTTTGGGTTTCCTCAGGAGATCCTGAAGACTTTGTCTCTCAGAGTAGGAGTCCAGCAAGGGGTCCTGGCTTGGTCCCGCTCACGTGCCTATGAAGCCATGTGCTCCCAGTGTTTTGCATGGGAATGCCACCCAGGGCTTTCCCTGTGGACACAAGTCATGTGGGCCAGGGTGAAGCAGGGCAGGAGAAAGGCCCCTTGGTGAGAAGGGAAGAGCAGGGCTGAGCTTTGCCTCCGACAGTTCAGAGGTTTTCTCCTCCTGGCAAACACATGCAGTGGTTTTGCACGCTCCTGCAGCTCTCTTGCTCCCACACACTTCCTGCACCTCCTCCTCCTCCTCCCATCTTCACACCATTGCTGCTGCCTTTGCCTCCCCTTTGCTCACTTGCCCAGCATCATGCTGCACCCCCGTCCTTCAGGGGAAGGACGGTCCCGATCCGGCTGTGGAGGGGGGCAACAGGAGATACTCATCAGGAAGCTCCCTGGCCATGCTTTGCAGCCTGCCGGCAGTCTTTCCTCCTAGCCTGTGAGACCCCAGGTGTCAGGTGCTGCAAGAAGTAGGACGGTTGTTATGGGATAGAAAGGGGACAGTTGCACCAGACTGCGGTGGGAGGCGGGGCAGGACTGGCCACCCTGAGAGCCTGGGGTCTCTACAGGTTGCATGCTCAGTACTGCTACCTGCATGGGGCATCCGCCTGACCAATCCCATCAGTCCAGTGGTCCAGAGGTACCAGCGAGTGCAAAGAAGGAGTTAATCCACATGCCTCATCAGCATCTTTCCCCCAGTGGCATGATCGCTGTCGTGGTTTAATCTCAGTCGGCATCTAAGCACCACGCAGCCGCTCGCTCACTGCCCCCCACCCGGTGGGATGGGGGAGAGAATTGGAAGAGCACAAGTGAGAAAAACTCGTGGGTTGAGATAAA
>NW_008796220.1:3996042-4000515 GCF_000699145.1 Aptenodytes forsteri | reverse complement strand
TAACAATAACAACAACAACAACAACAACAATAATAATAATAATAATAATAATAATAATAATAATAATAATATAACTCTATCCCTGCTGAAACCAGGACAATCGCAAACCATCCCATAAAACCATAAAACCCATAAACCCATAAAACCACCCCACAAAACCGGGGCTGCAAGAGAGGAAACAAACTGAATTCACCAAAAAGCAACCATCAGTTCCCAGCCCACCTGTCACAGGAGCAGCAGAATGGGGGTTACAGGGAGAGAAACTGCCAAATCAGCCTCCTGAAACACAACTTTCAGGGGAAGAAAATCCACTAATGGCCAGCTGGCACAAGCCAGCCCTGACTCCTGGACTTGAGGGCATAGACCAAACAAAAGGAACAGATTTGCCTCCTTGCCACCCAGTCCGTAAAACTTCCACCCTCTTTAGACATGAAGGTGATGGCAAATGAGATACAGAGAAGTGAGGGATTCATTAAATGCTGCTTCTTACTTATACCTGCTGCAGGCCAGCAGCGTTGTGTCCAGCACCCATAAGGTTGCTCTTCACACACACACGAGAGGAGTCTGATCACCATCACAGTTTGACGACTTCACTCCTGACTTTTTGCAGGTCTAAAGGACCCGGAGATCATCTGGCTTCTTGCATTTTTGCATTTTTAGCCCCAGAGAAGTGGGCTGTTTCCCTTAAGCAATTCTCTTTTGAGCTTCCAGACAATATCCATAGACAATATCCATCCATAAGTGCAGTGACTATCGCTAACGTCATCTCAGTCAAGCATGACTGGTTTTAAATGATCCATAATATTTTTGAATGACCGCATCCAAACCTAGCTATGACATTGATATTTTCTAGGCAATATGAAGAATAGAGAGTAGTGAAGATCTCACTAGAACTTTTATTAAAAGCCACTGGACTATCTGAATGAATTTCATGGGAACATGTGGTAGGTACCATGTTTTGTTGTTGAGATGAACTCCAGGCCTTCTGTAAAAACATTTCAATGTGTTAATGCTGTAGCAAGGTCCTTAGCAAAAAAATGCAAACAGGAGCATGTGATAATAATATTCAAAGAGTAGTGCTTGCATTTATATCCCCCAGGAACAAGTGCATCATTCTGAAGAGAGAAAATGCTGGTGGTGTATTTCTTGTAGCTATATAGCTATTTGTTGTGATTTAATTTACGCCACAGCATCAGCCAAGATCTAGTTGGTAACTGTGGTCCCAATGTGCAAGGTCCAGTGTGCAAGGTCCAATCTGCAAGGTCCTGTACAAACCCAAAGTCTATTGGCAGCCCATGCCCTGCAGAGCTTAACACACCTTGCCTGTTAAAAAAACACAGTTTTCAGGACTTAAAGTCATTTGGAAGCTTGAGGATATTTCAGTGTGGTGGGAACCCAGCATGGTCCTATCCCTAAAACTCTTCCCATTGCTAGCAGATGAGTTTTGAACCCTGGCACAGGGACTCATGCTTATTTTTGCCATTTTCCTCTATGTGCTTCAACTTAAACCTTTAAAAGAAAGTCCTGCTTTTCCTTCAATGCCCTCCCCCTACCATGTGGGTCTTCACTTACAATTAAGGCATTACCATTGGGAAAACTCACATGGATTTCAGTCCCCGTGGAGGATCAAAATGAACTCCAGTTTCCAGCATCTTGGTTGAATTTTGCAGCTCCTGGAGTCTCGGATGAAAGAGGACAGTGACTCCCCTGACTGTGCTTTGCTGAGCACCCCCCTCCGCGTGAGCATCATAGGCAACAAAGGGACAGAAGAACCCAGATCGTGGATCCTGAGAGTGATCAAACATGGGGCAGTCACTAAATCACAACATTGTCCACTGCAGAAAAACATCTACATTGTCTGTGTCACCAACACAGCTCTTCTGAACTGAAATTCAAATATTGAAGACTGACACTGATACCAGGCAAGGGAATACCCAGCACATTTACATTCCTGCACCTGCCCTGCTCTGAATAGGAGCAGCACCAAAATCCCCACCACCACCAGCTCTGTAAAGCTCCTGTTTCCGTACGTGACACTCAGGGAACAGCGGCTGCTAACCTGCGTTAAGCATTGGTGCAACAACCTACTTTTCCAGCACAGCACTGCTACCCATCTTGGAGGATGGAAGCCTGTTACTCTCAAGATAAATTTAATGCCACTTTATACGATGCCATGGCTATGGTCATCATCACACTTCAGGCATTTGCTGGCACGTGGATAAACACTGTCGTTGTTTCTGTGCTTTGTATTGCTTGGGTCAGAAAGAAAATCTTTAACTCTAATGAGAAGGTCTTGCTGTTTCTGGGATGCTTCAGGTTTTGATATTTATGCATCACATGGATATATTCCTTTCTTTGAATAATTTATCCCTGGTGCTTTTACGTTCACCCTGTACCCCAACTACCTGCAGTTATTCAAAACGTTTTAAATTCTTCCAACTTGTGGGTTTCTGCCTGTCTTTGTGGTTTTTATTGTACAAAAATTGCAAATTTCAGGCACATCTTTTTCATCTACCTGAACGTAAAAATTGACAGGATCGTGCCATGGCTGCTGTTGGGTTCAGTGCTTTTATCCCTGGTCATCTGCATCTTTGTCTACAACATCACCGATGAAGCACGCTGTAACAACCCCAATTCCACCACCCTAGGAAATTTCTGGAAACTGAGTGTCAGAATGGATGAACATTTTTTCCCTATTTTTTTTATCAGCAGCTTTGGATTTACTGCCACATTCACAGCAGTAATCATTCGGCCCTTCTCCTCCTCTTTTCTCTCTGGAGACACAAATGCAAGATGCAGACAAACTCAGTGAAGAACCTCAGCATGGATGTCCATATCAAAGCCACAAAATCTATTCTGTCCTTCTTCTTCATTTACAGCATTAACTTTACATGTTTGGTCTTGACATTGAGTTATGCCACGAAGAAGGAAAATCCTGTGACATTTCTCATTTTAGTATTTCAGTATGCTTTTCCGGCTGTTCCTTCCCTTATTCTGATTTTCAGCAACCCCAAACTGGAAAAGGCACTGCTAAGGACTCTGCCCTGTGTGAAGTGCAGGGTTTGCATGAGGTAGGAACTGTAATAAAAGCTGGTGCCCATTAAAATTGTCGATATTTTATTATAAAATCAAGTAATTTAATGCAGCTCTCCAGCCAGTGTAGATGATACAGATGTTCTATCTTCACCATCTAAGTTAAGAAAACGTCATTAAAATTCTTTGAATTAAATTATAAGTTAAATAAAGTATTATTATAATTTGATTTAGACAATTCTTTGAGTTAAATTATTGTCAATAACAGAGTAATTTAGACCTTGTACATGGGCTAGCTGCAAAAGGGGAATAACAATACTGCAAACCTTCTAAAAATGCTTTGGTGTTTGCTGATTGAAATGACTTAATCAAACAACATATTTATATCTATTCTGTTTTACATTTATTTCTGCTGTGGCCGTGTACTTTGTAGTATTATGGGTTGTATCACTATCTTGCATTGGTTTATAACTTATGTGTGAATATGTTGATCACTGTTATTCACCAGAGGTGGTTACTGACATAAACAGCAACGCAGAAATGGCCTTGGGGTGGACAAGTGGGGTGGAGAGCCCACTTCCCTCGCCAGCTTTATGTGTCCTCTCTCTGCCCCACTTCATGCAAAAACATGATTTCCCCTCTTCTGTGCAACTGCTCTCCTGCTCTGCTTTTATTTTTTTACAAGATCTCCTTTTACTGATGGACTCTGGCTCGGTAAAACACTGAGGAAGGCGGGTTTTGTGCAAAGTGCAGTGTGGAATAAAGTCATGCTTTCATCTCACAGTGACCATGGGCAGATGTACGGGGTGTTCGTGCCAGGGGCTGGCAGCTGGGAGGTCCAGGGGGATCTCTGTGAGGCAAGGTCAAGGCTGCCCTGTGCCGGGGAAAGCTAGTTCCAGCCGGCTCCAATGGGCCCACCGCAGGACAAGCTCAGGCCCAGCAGTGATGCTTGTGGCTCCTCTGGGAAAATATATTTGAGAAATGGCAAAAACACTGCCCGGCAGTGAGGAGTGAAGAAAATTGTGAGAAACAGTCCTGCAAGAAACAGGCTCAGAGAAGGAAAGGGAGGAGGTGCTCTAGGTGCCGGAGCAGGGATTCCCCTGCAGCCCATGGAGAGGACCATGGTGACGGAGGTATTTCCCTGAAGCCTGTGGAGAGGACCACACTGGAGCAGATACCTACACTGCAGCCCACGGAGGACCCTGTGCCAGAGCAAGGTGGATATTTCCTGAAGGAACTGCCACCTGCAGAGAGCCCATGCTCGAGCAGATTCTCATTACAAGAACTAATGCCCACGGAGGACCCATGCTCGAGCAGGTTTAGCCTGAAGGGCTGCAGACCATGGAGGGGACCCACACTGGAGCAGTGGAAAAGTGTGAGGAGGAAGGAATGGCAGAGAGGAACTGTCATTGACAGACTCCCATTCCCCATATCCCCCGC
>NW_008796220.1:3975808-3995972 GCF_000699145.1 Aptenodytes forsteri | reverse complement strand
GGTCAGTTGGGGTCAGCTGTCCCGGCTGTGTCCCCTTCCCAACTTCTTGTGCACCCCCAGCCTGCTCACTGGTGGGGTGGGGTGAGGAGCAGAAAAGGCCTTGACTCTGTGTCAGCACTGCTCAGCAATAGCAAAAACATCCCTGTGTTATCAACACTGTTTCCAGCACAAATCCAAAACATAGCACCTTAAAAGCTACTATGAAGAAATTCAACTCTATGCCAGCCAAAACCAGCACAGTTATGAACTGACCGCAACCCCCATTCCCTGTCCCCCTGCGCCACTCAGGAGGAGGAGGTAGAAAAGTTGGGAATGAAGGAGTGAAGTTGAGCCTGGGAAGAAGGAGGGGTGGAGGTAAGGTGTTTTAGCTTTGTCTTTGTTCCTCGTCATCCTACTCTATTTTCAATTGGCAATAAATTAAATTGATTTTCCCCAAGTCAAGTCTGTTTTGCCTGTGACAGTAACTGGTGAGTGATCTCCTTGTCTTTATCTCGACCCATGAGCTTTTCCATCTTATTTTCCCCCCCTGTCCTGTTGAGGAGCGAGAGTGAAGGAGCGGCTGGGTAGGGTCTGGCAGCTGGCCAAGGTCAACCCACCACAGCAGATAACCTAAACACAAAATAGTTCCAGCATTTACAGAGCAGAACCTGAATTGTTTGTTTCTGTCACCAGCCCAGGCCCAGAGGCACATCTTACCTCGTGCCAAGTGCCAAGTGCGCATTCTTCACACACCTCAGCAGGTTTTGTTTCTGCTTTTGTTTTAAAACACTCACCCAGAAGGAGTACATTTGCCAGGTGTGGAGCCCAAACCTTAGAGGTTTCCTGAAGCCCTGCAGAGTTCAGATATACCCAAAATTATCTCCAGGGAGTCATCTCAGGTGTAGCATCAGCCCTGCTGGACATGGATTCACTCTATAAGAAGCCCTCAAGCTTTCTATCTGCTGTTTTCGAGAACAACCTTTAATGTATTTCTACCAGCAGAAGGCTTCTCAGACCTTCCTTTCCCCCCAGTAAAGGAGATGTGGTTGTCTTGTAGGACAACAGTGTGAAGGACTCACTAATTTCTACGTACTCTTTGTTAGAAATCAAAACAGAGGAAGAGTTTCTGCTCAGAGAACATGAGTGGCCCCAGGATGCTAATTTGAAAAGTTGAAGTGAAGGCAAAAAAGCTTAGTTTGTAACCTTTTTATTTTAAAGGTTGCCTTTTCCATGGGCAAAAGAGCACTCCCTTCCCTCTTCCTCTCCATCCCCACAAAAATGAAAAGGGAAGAGGTTAATAAGAAAGTATAAGAAAGTGTTTTCAAACCATTAGCTTTCACTCTTTTCTGGCTTTTCCTGCAGTAGTAAAGCAAAAAATTACATTCATTTTGCTCTGCTAAAAAGAAAGGGTTTGAGTCATCTGATCAAAATTAGAAACTCAGAGCACATTGCCTTGAGCTGTTTGCCTTGAGCTGCAATTCAGATCAGATGCCAAACTCCACTGAGTCCCACTTCCACAGTAGGAGACACTCTGCACCACCCACATTTCCTGAGGGAGGCAGATCTTAAACATCTCCCCTGGACACATCTCCCCTGGACACATCTCCCCAGCTGAAAGGCCTTTAAAGGACAGGCACCACCACACCTCCCTTCTTCCCCTGCGGTTGCTCAGTGCAGTTGATCCTTTAGCATGACAGTCCCAATCGCTTTCACAAAAAGACCACGGAAAATCCTCTTAGTCCCTACATCCCACGCAACATCATCCCTCAAAAGTTCACATACCACAAGACTCAAGAACTCATGTTCTCTGAGCAGAAACTCTTCCTCTGTTTTGATTTCTAACAAAGAGTACGTAGAAATTAGTGAGTCCTTCACACTGTTGTCCTACAAGACAACCACATCTCCTTTACTGGGGAGAAAGGAAGGTCTGAGAAGCCTTCTGCTAGTAGAAATACATTGTCTTGAAAACAAACTCAGTTTTTGTTGGCAAAACCAACATCTTGCAGATGTTCTCACACAAAAGAATGCAGCCCCAGCAAACCACACTGAAGACGCTCTCTTCCATCTCCATGAAACCCCTGTGAACATGATGCCCAAACACAGCATCACCTGCCCATGCACCAGCCCCATCCGGCTGGCACTGGAGGAGACAGGTTGTAAAACACCACGGCCACAGTGCACAGCCCATATGCCAAAGCTGGTCTCTGGAGAGATGCAATGATGTGCCCAGCTCTGGGGAAAATGTTACTCAGCTACAGGACACTCCACCAGCTGGCCTCAGGGCTAGAAGGAGGCCTGTTTGGTTTATCAGCATGGCAATAGGCACTCTGTCCCATGTATTGCCTCCACTTGCACTGTCACTAATTCAACAGCCAGGCCAACTGTGAATGGAGTTGACATTTCATATGGCTTGGAAAGTGCAAATGACAAAAGACAAAGCTGGAGCTTGACTCATTTGTCCAAACATAGGCATCTTGAGTCATCTGAGAAGTCCTAGGGTATCTGAGACATCTGCACGGGGTTGGGAGCTACAGCACAGGATCTTCTGGAGACCTACAGGGTCAGCCTGGGTCGGTGGCATTAGGCAGCTCTGTGTAGATGGCTGAATTAGTCCCTGCAAATCTAGGAGAGGGAGATGGATCACGGAGTTGTTGGTCATGATTGCAACGCCTGCGTGTTGTGTGGAGGGTGTGGAGGACACCTATAACCAAGTCACTACAGAAGCACCAGGTTTGGGTAGTGAAGGGGAAACAGAGGGGAAGGGAGGCAGACACATAAAAGATGTCAAAAGTCAATACGAATGGCTGCCCAGTGCTGGCATGGTCTGGAAAACTGTCTTGGGTCAAATTCAAAACATTTTTTTATGATTGAGAAGTGAAACAGTTAAAAATGCTTTTGCCGTGGAAACTGCTGATGAGCGGAGGGATAGCTCAGGACCAGTTCCACAGCATTCCTACGAGCATAGACATAAAAATGGCTGGGGGCACTGCTAGAAATAAAGCAGTGCTCTAACTGTCTTGGCAGTCACAGATGTCTGAAAGCAGCAACGAGGGAGCACGTTTTCCCCTTTGCTGGGCCGGGAATGTTAGATACAGGCTGTTAGACCCATGTGTCCAGCAAAAGGTCAACACCAAACGTCTCCCCTTCAGCCAGAAGAAGCAACTACACCCCACTCCCAAAGAAAAGAGAGAGGCTATGAGCCCCTGTAGAGCCTCCTGGTTGACTCAGGACCAGAAACAAACAAGCAAAGGCCACTGACATCACCAGAGTGAGCAGAACCACAGTCCCAGATGCTTTCATGAATCAATTAGGAGCAAAAACATTTCCCTCTCAGACAATACGGGTAATTGTTGTCATTTCTGTAAATTTATACATTTCGGTGACTTAGAGTATTAGTATATTTAAGCACCTTCTGCAGTTTTCTGATATTTGAGATCTGATACATACAGACACACAGATAGACAGAAGCACTTCTACCTGTTCCCTATTAATGACAATATTTACAGTACATCACAAAATGCATTCTTGTGTCCATCTGCTTCTCCCGTTCATCCATATTTCACCCTGCAGATGCACCTGAGGTCTGCCAGCGCCTTTGATGTGCATCGCAGGGTCTCAGTGGCACCAAATAGGCAGGGCACACTACTGCTTCCCCCTTTTTTTTCGACTTTTCTTTTGAGCAGAGGATGTGCAGTTCTCCCGAGAACATGGTGGGTTTTTCTCAAACTCTTCTTTCTTGAGTTCCCAGTCTTCATCTCTCTGGTCTAAGGGGATTCCTTTCATTGCGGCTGTCCTGCGATAGTTTCTGCTCTCCACCTCTGCTCTGGGGAAGAAAGCAAGAACGCATCTTCAGGTACTGAGCACAGCACAGCCACACCACCGTTCATGAGCGGTCCATCTACAGGAACAGGGGATCACGTATTGGTATGGTCAAAACACTGTTGCCAGCAATACATGAGAAAACACTGAGGCTCCAAATCCAACAGCATTCATCACCCCAAGCGACCAGGTACTCACTGAGAGTTGGGCTGAAGTGGGAAACCTTCAGTAAGGATCCACGGTGAGACCGGACTCCTACCATTGGAAGCATAATTTTAACCATGCGAAGCTCTCAAAGACTGATCTGCTGAATTTGTGTGCTATTAAATAGACTTAAGCACATTTAATGCAATTGTACATGGTATATTAACTCACTGCAACCGCAACATTTCCATTTTCTTTTATTTTTTTGTACTGCTCATTCATAAGTACTAGAAATTCTTAATGCCAAAATATCAGATCTGAAGATGACTGGAATTTGGGAGGATTTGTACATAGTTATTCTTACAGATGACCTTTTAACATCAGAAATTATCTAATCCTAATCCAATTCAGCCCTGAAATTTTGCTAAACTTTGCATTCAAATCCAGAACTAAACTTGACAATTCATCCCCATTTCAGTTTTTTAAATAATAACTTGAATTAAGCAATGTCATAGAAATAAGGCTGTGCTGTGGTGGTTCAAATTTTGCATGGGAAAACATTATGTAGAAGATAACATTTTCCCCAGCCCAGTATCTCCATATGCAAATCATTCACAACTCTCCTCTGGTTGCTGGGGTTTTTAGCTGTGTTTCTCAACTTGTCTCCATGTTTTCAAGTGTGTGAAACCTGTGGATGTCAGACAATGAGCCATCATCCATCCAGACCCTGGGATTTCCAAGTCAGCAGTGAGTTTGCGCTTGGCATCTGTGATTGACCAGTCTCCTCATTTTTTTTGAGATATTCGTATATTTTCTAATAAGCAAACACAGTCCCAGATCTTCAGTGAAGGACACTGTACAAGCTAACCTGAAAATAAACATACTTCACTGTAGTTTTTCTTATAGCCTTGAAATATCAATGGTTTTCAGTACACTTCCCATTGTAAACAACCAAAGCAAATTAAAGACCACTTTCATCAAGACTAAAATGAATAGACTCCTTTGACCAGTAATTTAATTTTTTAATCATCTCAGGTATGGTTTTGTTTATCACAGCTCTTAAATATATTTCCTATTAAGTGTTGTTAACTTTCTCTTTACAGTCTTTATACATGCCTGACACCAACACAGCCAATTATCTTGGAAAGAAGTGACCCCAAACTAAAAAATAGATAGATATTTTCTGTGTTTTGTAGGCACTGAGGAACTTTAGAAGAACAAGTACATCTATCCTTCACGTCCAAATCATACAACATAGAATCATGGAATGGTTTGGGCTGTAAGGGACCTTTGAAGATCATCTAGTCCAACCACCAAGTTTCAAGTTGCCGAAAGATAAATTGGTTCTCTTTCAAAAAATAGCAAAAGCAAAAAAAAAATAAGACCTTCTTTTCTTTCTCACACCAGCGGTAAGCAGGAGAAAGCATTGAAAAAACAGGAGCCATTGCAGTGGGTTGACCTTGGCCAGCTGCCAGATGCCCACCCAGCTGCTCTCTCACTGCCCCTCCTCAACAGGAGATGGGGAGAAAGATGGAAAAGCTCATGGTAAAGATAAGGACAGGGAGATCACTCACCAATTACTGTCACAGGCAAAACAGACTTGTGGAAAATCAGTTTAATTTATTGCCAATTGAAAATAGGGTAGGATGGTGAGAAACAAAGACAAAACTAAAACACCTTCCTGCCACCCCCTGCTTCTTCCCAGGCTCAAATTCACTCCTTCATTCCCAACTACTCTACCTCTTCCCCTGAGCAGCACAGGGGGATGGGGAATGGGGGTTGCAGTCAGTCCATAACACGTTGTCTCTGCCACTCCTTCCTCCTCACACTCTTCCCCTGCTCCAGCATGGGTCCTTCCCATGGGCTGCAGTCCTTCAGGATAAGCCAGCTCCAGCATGGGCTCTCCATGGGCTGCTGCTCCTTCAGAGCATGTCCACCTGCTGCAGCATGGGATCTTCCACAGGCTGCAGTGTGGATATCTGCCCCACCATGGTTCTCCATGGGCTGCAGGGGGACAACCTACATCACCGTGGTCTTCTCCACAGGCTGCAGCTCCTTCAGAGCATGTCCACCTGCTGCAGCATGGGATCTTCCACAGGCTGCAGTGTGGATATCTGCCCCACCATGGTT
Organism: Aptenodytes forsteri; assembly: GCF_000699145.1. Lineage (NCBI taxonomy): Eukaryota > Metazoa > Chordata > Aves > Sphenisciformes > Spheniscidae > Aptenodytes > Aptenodytes forsteri. The sequence goes on along the minus strand of NW_008796220.1, from coordinate 3,989,900 downwards.
CTCCATGGGCTGCAGGGGGACAACCTACATCACCATGGTCTTCTCCACGGGCTGCAGGGAATCTCTGCTCCAATGCCTGGAGCACCTCCCCTTCCTCCCCCTCCTCCTCCTTTGACCCTGGTGTTGCAGGGATGTTCCTCACACTTTTCCCCTCACTCCTCACTGCCGGGCAGCATTTTTTTCCCTTTCTTCAATATGTTTCCCAGAGGCACCACCATCTTCAGTGATGGGCTGAGCTGTGTCCTGCAGTGTGTCTGGCATATAACAGCCCTGACCTCTCCTCACAGAGACCCTTCTGCACTCCCCTGCCACCAGCACCCAGGCACGGACACCCCAATTGTACATCTTGTCCAAGAGAAGACAAACCCTTTTCTCCTACTGCAGAGGTCTGATTTTGTAGGTACTCAGTATTTATGGAGCTCTGTCAAAAATACCACCGAATACTGGGAAAAATCCTTTTTTTTCTGTAATACAGCAGCACTGTCTCATCAGCGCAACACTGTCCTGGCTGAGAGCACGGAGCAAAGCCAGCGGCTCCACGCAGAGATGCACTGCATAGTGTGGGCTTACTACACACACACACACACACACACAAAAACATATGTATGTGGGGATGTATATAATATATATGTATATACATATGTATATATATACGCCCTGGGCTTAGATAGCAGGAGCCTTTGGTGCAGTTTCAATGCTCGGCACTTTGCAGAGAGGCTGGCAGCAGGCACGAGCCACGGGTCTCTGTGTCGCCTCGGTGCCCTTCCCGGCAGCTCTCACAGCATCCAGGGTAAAGCCCTTCTCATGCAAAAAAATCTGATGCAAATTATATGTTTGTTGCTCAGAAGCAGCTGTGTTTTGAAGGCTGTTTCCTGTTCTTTGCACGTCCATGCAAATCTCGGTGAGTGGTACAGATACTCTGTAGCAGAATATTCCTAATATTTACGTTAATAATATTTACGTGTCGATAAATGTAATATTTCCATGTTGATGCAAACAGTCCCCAGCACAGAGCAGCCGCTCAGCCCAGGTAGGCAGGCATATGTTCATGCAGCCAGCAGCACCTGGGGTCAGACACACAGCGTTCAAGGATCATGGTGGTGCTAGAGGGGGCTGAATTGGGATTTAGGAAGGATTTGGACGTTCATAGCCCTGTTTAGATATGCATGTCAGCCCTGCATTTGGCACAGGCTGTTATTTTAAAAATCGCCTTTTCTCTCTTTTTGCATCACAGGCAAATATCCAAAGCTGACAGTGATGGTCTGTAACAAAATATCCCTCATATTTACATACCAATACCACAGACACCGTGAGCAGAGGGCAGACCTACTCCGTGCTGCGCAGCATTAGCATGCAGACACACACACTTCGTTTTCTGCCCGCGGCGCACATCGGTACTGCCCAGCTCCCGCCGGAGCCGCGGAGCCCTGCCTGACCATGGACATCGCCTCTGGGACCTTCCGCACACCTGAAGGAGCAGAAGGTAATCATGATTATACTACAAATGCCTCCTAGTTACCTCCAAGTTTGCTGACGTGAGGAGGTGAAACTGTTGCATGAGGGTGAAGGCATCCATTGTGGTTGTAAATTATAGTGTTTGGGCTTAAAAAAAGGGTTCCTGAGCCACAGTGATAAACTCTTGGCTGCCCACAGGCTGCGCTATGGCTGTGAGGTGATCATACAGGCTTTGTGTGTCTTATAAAATGTCCTAGGCGTGGGCACTCAAAGCATCTTCCCAGTTATTAAGTTCTCCCAGCCACGCTCCTGGCTGAGCCACGCAGCCGCAGGGCAAGTCAGGCCGGCACGTGGCTCTGAAAGACAAGTTTTCCACCTTAAATTAGTCATTCACCTCAGAAAACCCTCCATCAACTACATGAGTCGCCCTAGGCTGTTGCCTAGGTGGCTCAGACGGGGGTGTCAATCATCCTGTCAATCATTCTCCCAGCCACCTCCACCAGCACAGGCGCCTCTGCCTGCCGCGGGCATTGCCCATCGGCATCATCCAGGCAATTCCCCCACCCTTGCTGTCACCTCACCGCCACGGCTCTGGTGCACAGCCAAGCGCAGAGCAAATGCTACAGACTTGGCAGGACTCGATAAGCAGGATTTAATGGTGAGATTAGTGCAAAAATGACAGCGGTGAACAGGTAAGCAATTGCTATAAATGATTCATCGAGGGGAACAGGCCTGCAGACCTTTCACTCTCCAGGGAAGACAATATTTACCTCTTCTGATATAGAAACCAAGCAAGCCAAGACCTGAGAACAGTATAAAGAGAAAACCCTCCTCTGGAAGAAAATGCCTCATTCTCAAAGAACTGGCAAACCTGAGCTTATCCCAGCTAGGGTCTAGGTAGTAAAAAAACTAATTAGCAAAGCTTAGGTATCGGCTGCTGCTTGTTTAAATTTCTTTAAACTGAAGGTTCTAAGCGCAATAAGAGCTGATTCTTCTGTGTGGAAGGAAGGTGGTGAATAGTGAGGGTTTGCAGCATGTCAGCTCCATAAGCAGTGAGGCTTTAGCTGTAAGGTGCCCTGGATGTGGGGCGGGCAAGTAAAATGCAAAGGTCCCATCAGCTTCCATAATAGCCAGAGCTTAGAAACAGGAACGTATGGCTCCCCTAGAAAGTTTTTTGGGCTCTGTACAGGGGGATTTATGCACAGTTTGGGTGTCTCTTCCTATGGAAGGACACTGATGCTGCGTCAAGATTAAAGGTGGGCATGAAGGATTTCGGCAGGAACCAACAAGCTGTAGAAGTACAGCCAAAGGGCAACAGTACCTACAGAAAGGTTTACATGGATTAATGAAAGGTGGTATTTGGTAGGCACTGGCCACCTCAGATATTTACCCAGCCACCGTGCCTGATTTTGAACTTGGCAGCTCTTGTGCTGAACTGGCAAGCTGGAGACTTTGAGTTGGATATGTGTCTATAAAAAAATCCATGATTTATATGGTGCCAAAGCAGTCTTGAGCATGTGGCAGCAGTAAAAAAGATGCCAGTTAAGGACTACGGTGGGACTGTAAATTCACAGAAGAACCCAGGGGAGGAAAAGCCTTTGGGTGCTCTCAGCATCTCAGGGTCTGGCGCGTGCAGGTTTCACAAGCAATGTATTTAAATACCGGGTAACGTGTGGGACTACAATTTGCACTGAACACTCTGGTTAGCCTCTGGTGATCTGTCCCACTGCTTTAGAGAGATGCAGGTATGGGACACAGCTCAGACCTCTGGAGGACAGCATCCTGATCCAGGGAAACAGCTTTGCAAGGATGAAAATATCTGTGAGCCAAACCGGTGGCTGAAAACCAGGAATGGTAATTGGGAACCCTTTAAAAGCATATTACTCATTGCATACGGTGCCACAGTGATAACCGTAAACAGTTAAGACAATAAGGAGTTTTCCAAAATTTGGAAGTAATATGTGGTCATCCTACTAATAGATCAAATGGTATAATTTTCAATGATTATGTAAAAAAAAGGATGGCTCTGTTCTTTACTACAAGAAGAGCCAAATGATGTACATACACTAACATCAGCTGCTGAAGGGCTGTTCTTAAACAATTGAACCTGTGTATTCAGTATTCCCCACTCTAAGGGTTTAATACTTGTTAGCTCTTGCTTTCTTTCCCATTGCTTAATAATCGCTCTGTAATATCCTTATAAAAACAATGATGTCATGAAGTGGTAGTGATTCTGAAAACATACCAAGGCAAACCATAGGAGGCAGTGGAATAAATGAATGTCTTCCCAATGGCTTCCCCGTGACAAAGACCCATATTTGCTTGTCTACTACTCGTGCTTGATGGCTTTAATAGGCTCTAGGTGGAAAGACAGGTAACACGCTCGTATTCGTTCTGGTCCTCTATATAGCAGGCAATTTAATTTTCATTGCTGGAGCCCTGTCGGCTGCCGCAGTGGGACCGGCCATCGCTACTCACGTTTCTAAGAACCTGGAGCAGTCTTGGTGACCGTAGATTTCTGCAAGCCTCTTGGGAGTGTCGCCGAAGAGGTCGGCCGCGTCCATGGCAGCATGCAGGGAATGAAGGGTGCGAAGCACCCCCAGTCTCCCCGACTCGGCAGCAAAGTGAGCCGGAGTCCAGCCCACGTCGCTCCGCAGGCAATGCTGGGCACCGTGATCCACAAGGAGCTTGACCAGCTCCGATTGCCCTTGTGTTGGGCAGCAAAACAGGGAGAGAAGATGCACCTGCATTAGACTTTATACCTTCGGGATGCAGAAGACGGTCACACACAGTTGATCATAATTCCCTCAGTCATGTAATGATGGATTTTACCCATGACCTGGCCATCTGATTTATCAAATAAGTGATACTCATTAGAAAATGCTGATTTTTTTTTTTCCAAACTAGACTGCTTCCAGAAGCATTTTACAATGAAAACAGCAATAAAATCAAAAAGCTTTCTACTAATTTCCGAACAGCGCATCTCAATTAGTCATTGACCAATTGGCTATTGACTATTTTATTGTTTTCATTTTGGTTTTTAGTTCAATGCAAAATAAAATTTAAACATTAAAAAACTGGAAAACCTGTGAACAGCTTTACTAAAACAAAGGTTTGTTTGATAAGAGATAGAGAAATTACTTGTTTTCATTTCACCTTCATATTTTTCTAACTTGTGGAATTGCTTAAATAAGCAAAAAAAGTTATTTCTACCCCACTTCACACTGCCTTGACTGAGCTAGATCGTTCCCAGTGGCACGTAGGCCATGCCAGTCTCTCATCATCATTTTCTTAAATAGCTGAGTTCCCTTTGCTGCTGCCCAAATGAGTAATAATCCATCAGGGCAAAAGTAAAACATGGTGTCAAGTGTAAACCAGCAAATCACGCACTTGATTTCTGAGCAAAGACAGATGCCATGATGTGAGATCCCAATGTGTAACAAACACCCTCGCACGGAGGAGTGCAGGTCCAGTTTCCCATTTTACACTGTGTACAATTATACATTATATATTGTTGCGTTCATCTCTTTTCTGGGCTGCAAAGGGATATTTGACTTTTACAGCCACCTCTGATGGTGAAGGACCAAATGGGAGCTGCAAACAGCTCTGGTCCTGTGTTGTTTATTCGACCAGGTGGGATAAAGGGAGGGCAATGTAAAACACGCTGTAATTATTTTGTTCTATTGGGTTTGATAAATACCTGGTATAAATACAGTGGTTTTGACTTTCTGCTCATTCGTGCAGGCGTACATGAGAAATAACTCCTCTGCACTGTATGAAGTCACCTCTTAGAAAAGTAATGATGTGGGGGACAAGCAGACATGCTATATGTACCTATCATGTAAACTGTAAATTTTCATGTGACGGAAAAAAAAGCTAAAAAATCACTTTGATGCTAATCCCATAAATTATTTTGGAGGCAAGTTCCCATTTAAATTGGTATTTTTCTCTTTTTTGCTCATTAAGGACAAAATGATCAGATACAAGCCGTGACTATCGCTAGCATTAATTGCCATCACAGCAAGATGCAATTACAATCAGCATCACCTTTTATGATGCCGGTTCGCAGATGTAACAGAGCAGGGGGTGCCCTTACCTTTTGCAGCAGCCCAGTGCAGCGGGGTCCTGTCATGCCAGTCAACATCCTTGTGATTTGGGTCGCAGCGCCCTGTCCTCAAAATCTCATCCACCAGGTCGTAGTCCCCCAACGCCACAGCTTCGTGGAGTTCTGTCATGCTGCACGCTTCAGAAAGGTGCCTGGTAAAAGAGCGATCGTCATTTAGTGGGTGTTCACGGATGTACCAGCTCCTCTCAAGAGCAATTTTAACAGATCAAGCAGCATCTGGATTAAACATGAGACATGCACTGTGAGAAACCAGGATTTATCCAAAAATAAGGAAAAAGGAATGAGAGGGGGAAAAAAATTATAATTTATCTTCAAACCAGTGATCACAGACCGATGGTGACGTTTGGTTTGCAGTCATGGAGATCTGGAGCAAAGTGCAGCCCTTCATATAAAGGACTCGTAGATAAAACTACATTGCATTTCTCAAGGATGTTGCTAACAAACAGCCAGCTCAGACCAAACATTTGCCACGGGTCTGTTGGTACTCACTTACCATGGAAACTGGCTCCTCCCTTGCCAATGCTGCGGATCCATTATTGGTGGTGTTTTATTGCAATGAAAGAAATGTCTGTGCAAGTAGCTTCTGATGTTCTTCGGTGCAAATAATCGAGCTATGGCATGTTGCTTAAAAATCTCATCTCCATAGCCGTGCTTTGCACTTTCCAGTCCCGTACAACAGACCCCCATCAAGAAACGCAAGCAGATCTTCAGCCCCTGCAAGGCTGTGGAGTTCAATAATTATACCTGTGCTAGGGGGTATTTCCTAGCTGCTTTGCTGGCAGGGAATTTAAGCAGCTTGCGAGGATCACTACACTACCCCATCATCCTGAGGATGGAAACACTGCAATATTTTCTCCAGTCTGGCCGAATCAATGGGGAGAAAACTTTTATATTCCCATATCAACAGCTGGTCTTGAGCTAATTAGTCCAGTCTCCCCCCCCCTCCCCATAAACCAGAAGAGTTTTAGGATTTGCTCCAGCTTTTGCATTGCATTTACTTGATGGAGTAATTTTCACTGATTGAAAAGAGTGTGATTTCCATGTTCAGCAGGTTGGAAAGGACCAATATTGGAGCTTGCAGAGGCCGATGTGAGGGAAGGTTTGCAATCCTAGGGGCTACGTCCTGGGAGCCAGAGGTGGATGGGACCATATCCCTGCTCCCAACTCCCACAAACATCCCGGCCACATCCCAAATCCAGGCTGGAAGGACACACCACCATCTCTGCCCTGCTTTCTTGTAAGAAAAAGATGAGATACAAAGGTCAGAGGGAATCACAGCCTGCTTCAGCAGGTCCCCTGACTTAGGTGGTTGGACTGTGTAGACCAGATCCAAGAGAAAGACCCATACATGACTTCTACTGAGTTTGACTCCTGCACATCTGGGAATATCTGAATATATTAAAAAATATAATACATTTTGGAGCTCCTCAGTGGGCCACAAAAGTATCATTGGCTTTGGCATGTCTCTGTTACTTTAACCACTCCTGCACTGCTTCCTCCTCCTCATTGCCTCTCACTAACCTTGAAGAACCTGTTCCTTTAGATTAAACAGAGGTCTTCAGAGTCGTCCTCCAAGACCAATCAACAGCATTAAATCTATCCTGAAAATGTTACACTTTAATGCACCCAGCCCATCACTGAAATGAGTGCTGGACAAAAGTACAGAAGAAAAAAAATCTTGGACCTTTTCATACAGCTTTCTTATTCTTTTCCAAGGAAATGCCAACAAAGTTCAAAGCTTAAAAATATAACTTAAATTTCAAGCACGTTTGTGCTCTGCTAGCTTCAGATCATACCCACACACATACATGCAGAGGGAGAAGAAGAGAAGCAAATGATCCCGCCCCAGGAGCTCACCAGCTCACCAGGGAGACAGTCCACGGGTGCAGCTTCATAAGCAATTTAGGCCAAGCCAAATTTTACCTTCCCTCCCTCCCCTGCTGCCTCCCTTTGCTAGCCTTGAAGCTCATATGGCTGTTTCTTCAGCTGGATCAACCTGTTGATCTCTCAGAAAACTAATCTTTTATTATTGGTGCTGGTTTTAGGGTTAATTCCCTAAATTCAGCGTTATCGAGGGGGCAAACACCGGGGCTGTGCAAAGGGGGGGTGGGTGCAGATCCGCCCCGTCAGTAGGGACCTGTGCTTGATCCACCTTAAACCACCCCAGAAGTTGCACCCAAAAGTGGGATCGGCTTCCTTAGGCTGTTGTTATCCCCTTCTCATAAGGCCAGAAGAAAAAGATTTGTATTTTTATGGAGGGACCTTAAGCCAAAGGTCTCCCCTCCTCGCCCAGCCATAAGCGTTGCAGCTCCTCCGCGGGATGTTGCAACCCGGCGGGGGGGATTTTCTCGCAGGGATCCCGGGGCTTGATCCAGCCCTACGCCACCACGCTTGGCAGCGCCGCGAGGAAAGCCAGAAATTCGCAGCCACATGCAAACAAGCCCGTATATAAACCCGTCCCTGCCATACAAAGGCACGGCCCAGCATTTAAGCAGCCGCGGGGTCCTCTGGGGCGTGCAGTGTTTTTTGGGGATGGCTCCATGCCGAAAACTTGTTTTCCAGGCCCAGGGAAGATCTCTCCCAGAAAGATTCTCTCATCTGAAAACTAAGGCAAAGTTTGGTCCCTCCCCTTCAGGGAGAGCCCGGCAGTCGGTCTGCCCGCGAGAAAGACGTCCTCCTGCGGGAGCAGTCGCCTCTCGCCTGGCTCCGGAGGGCCGTGGGCGGCCGAAGGGTCCATCCTGCTCCTTCGGCCAGCAGGACGGGAGCAGGGGGCGTCCGGGACACCGCACACCAGGTACGTGGAGTGCTGGGTGCTGCTAAAAGGGGGGAAAAGGGTCTGGGGAAAGCACGGGGAGGAGCGACGGTGGCACGAGGGGGACTTTAAGGAGCTGGGTAGTTTCTGCACAGCCCCTCGCGCAGCTTGCCAGTGCTCCTGCTCCCTGGCTTCAGCCTGCTCTTCCCAAAGCCTGTCCCCGATCCTCAAGGGCTTGTGCTCCTCCACTTCCTCCCTTCCAGCCCCTTATCTGGCCCCAGATCCCTGCGTGTCCCTACAGAGGGGCGGGATTCACCCCGGGTAAGCTGCAGCGCGTGGACGTGCCCCTTCCCCGCCGCCTGTACGGCCAGCACTCAGGGAAAAGGTGAATCGAGTTTTCCCACGGGGAAAAGTAACCCACCTCCTGACACGGACGTGCCCAGCGTGGGGATGGGAAGCAGCAGTCCCAGGCTGCAGCGGGGGAAACTCAGACTAGATGGAAGGGGAAAAAAAAATTCACAGTGAGGGTGATTATACTCTGCTTCAGGCGTCCAGCATTGAGACATGCAAAACCGAGGCAGTCCCATGCGTGCCCTGCTTTGAGCAGGGGTTTGGACTAGGTGACCTCCAGCAGTCCTTCCCGAACTAAGTTCTTCTTGGAGGCTGAGAGGGACACAGAGCAGGAGGTTTTGGGTGTTCTGCCAGCACGGCATTCATCTCCCCCAAACCCAGCATCTGCAAGGTGGACGCCTGCACAGGACCCTGCGCCCTGGCTGCTGTTAGAGCCGGTGGGGAGAGAGACGGCAGTTTTAGGATGTGGTTCCCCCTGGTGTGTTTTAAGCCCCATGAGCTCAGATATAGGTGACAAGGTGGTGGACTGTGACGTTAGCCAGACGAACCCGCTGGGAGAGCCTGCCTGTACTGTAACCCGTGACACAACCACCTGAGCCTCTCCAGGAGCAGCAGGTGAAGGCTCTTCAGGGTAGGAACCGTGGGCAGCAACGCTGTCCGGACTTGCACTTACCAACCCCGCTGACATGATTTACAGCAGCGGAGAAGCTGTTGTAACTTACTGCTGGGGACACGGGGGATCCTTTACAGGGCAGCTCTAGGAGGAAACTGGAGATGCTCAAATCTCCATCTCTGGCTGTCGTTAGTGGTTGGCCTCCCCTTTTTCTCTGCCTGCTGGAAGTGAAACACTTTCTCTCTTCAAAATCGGCTAATCTTAGGGGGGAAGGGACTTTTCTGTGCTTGCAGAGAAGTGAGAGGGGATGTTCCTGCTGAGGGAGGTACACTTGGACTTAGCCCTTGGATCCAGAAGCTCCACAGTTTATGGGAAGGCTGAACCCAACTGCCTCCTCTTGCTGACTCCAAGGCTGCTGCCTGCTGCTTCCACCTGACGTCCCCACCACACAGCAGATAGGTTTTCCACTAGCCAGGTCCTGCTTCAGGCCCAAACCAGCAAGCAAAGGGTAAGAAAAGTTGATTCAATGCCTAAAACAGGGCATTTAAGAGCAGGAACCAGAACTATGGCTCTCAGGTGAACGCTGTCATAATGCTTAGTGGTGCTTTTTCCCCCAGACCCAGTGAATGTTGGAATGCTTTGGTATCTGGGGTAGGGACTAAGGTGATCCCATGCCCTGGTGATGAGAAATGGCTCTTTGGTTCAATCTCCAGTGCCAAATCAGGCAGGGGATGTACTTAAAACAGATTACTCGGAGCTCAAGAAGGGGACAGTGACACCTCCTTCCGCTGGGGAATATCTCACTGGGGAGTGCTACCGAGATGAGCACATGGAAGTGCCCTGAGACATAGCTGGGAGGCCTTGGCCTAACCCGGGATGCAGGAACATCACCCGAAAGGCTGGGAATCGCCCAGCTCCACCTTTGCTTCTCTCAGTCTCCATTTCCCATCTCGAGAAGGGGGATGTACCGTCCTTCCCCAGCCTCGCATGCCGTCTGTGCTCATGGTGATGTGCCATCACCGAATACTGAGGTCAGCATAACCTCCGCACTAAGCCACACCAAGATGTCGGATGGAAGCAGTCTGTAAAACGTGCAGTATGCTTGTTTACTGGAAAAAAAAAAGTGGCTCAGATCAGTGGAAAAATACACATTTGCATTTCAGTGACAGCCTCAGCCATTTACACCCTGCAACACAAAAGGCATCAGTGTGAAGGACTCTTTCCTTCAGCTCCCTCACATTCCCCAGGCTCAGCTCCCCAGCTTTGGCAGCCTTCAAATAACGGACAAGCCAAGGTCAGGGGGAAAAAAAAAAAAAAAAAGAAAAGAAAAAAAACCAAGGAAAAAAACCCTAAAACCGTAGGCCCCAGTAAAACCTCCTTTACCGCTGCCCACTATCCAAGTGAGAGCTCCTGCGTGGGAACTGCTCACCATTTGCTCTGAGGGCTCTTGCACTGCCCAGACCCCCCCGCAGCCTCCTTCTCCCTTGCTGGAGAAGCTAGCACCTCTCCAGCCCCCAGCTGCTGGGATGGACACTCATGGAGGCGGCAGAGATCAGGTTTTGTCAGGCGTGGGGACAGCTCACCCCGACACCAGCACCACCATCCTCTGTCCTCCTCCACCAGTAACTTCCCACAAGCTTCATGGAGATGCTGAGCAGCCTGAGGAACAGCAAACCCGCTTCAGAAGGTGTTGGGAAGAAGCGTAGCGACACCCACGACCCCGTCCTGCCGCTCTCATGTGCGTAAGCTCTCCCACTGCAAGCCCCTGGAGCGCTGGAGGGGAGAGTTTGCAGGATCTGGCCCAAAAAAGCACAATGCCGGATCACCTCCTTGTGCCAGCTCGCACAGACCCGTGGAAGTCAGCGCCGATTTATACTGATGTTGGATCCAGCCTTGGGATTTAAAAAAAGCCTCTGTGTTTATCCCAGTGCCGGGAAAGGCTGTGGGAGCTGCTTCCTGCGCCCTTTCAATCCCCGGCTCCGGGGCCGCTGTGGGAACCACCCGGCGACAGCCACAGCACGTCGGCTCTGGCAAACAAACTCAAACCCACAAACTAAAGGCAGAAACACCATTAAACACGAGGAAGCCCTCATCTGCCTGATTGCATTCACGAGCAAGAATGTGGGCATGCTGCTGTCAGATGTAACTTTCATTTTCGGATCAAGACAACGCTCCGTTTATCACACTCGAAGTGGACCCACCTCTCCTCCAAGGCCTGTGTGGACTCCGGCCGTTAAAAATTTAGGAGCAGGACACTCATCTCAGGTCTCAGCTACTGTAAAACCAGCAGGGCCACAGACTTCCAGACTTAAGACACACAGAGACATATAAAGACACAACCTGATGCATTTCTTAAAAAGCACGTACGGGTTTGATTTCCAATACCGCAGGAGAAGAGCGGGGGTGATGGATGCTGTCATCCCACAGCATCCGCAGGGAAATCAGTTAGCTACCATTGCCGTAGTGTAATTTAACAGCCTAGAGGTTTTGGGGCTGTTTCTCTTCTGCTACAGAAGATGCTGGCGGTGCACAAATGAAAAGTTGGTTTAGGACAAAAAGAACAGGCTGATGATGTAAACTACTGACAGTAACAACCCCCCACCCCCCCAATCCACGCTGGAGGTTCGAGGTTTCCTTTTCTGCTGTTCCTTCGAGAGGGCTGGACAAACTGGGCAGAGCAGCAGTTTAGCATCTGAGTAGTAAAATGCCCTGCACAGGGCATGTCACTGTGCTGTTATTTAAAATTCCCCCAAAAGAGTAAAGCAGAGCGAATGCAGCATTTTTACCTGCACCTGAATTAGGCACCTTCTGAATTTCCCAAGAAATAACGACATTGTTCTAGAGGAAAGCTGGAAAGGTGTTTAAAAAAAAAAGTCATGTTTCAGGTGTAAAACGTTTTTTCAATTTGTACTTCTTACCATAAGAAAAGCTCATGCCTCAGGAAAAAGGTTTTTAAGGTGTTACAGGATGTTTTACTGAAAGAAATTCAATTATAAACAGGAGTAGTTCATAGGGGGGGTTCCCCCACCTCTTCCATGTCCTTTTCTTAATGTCTGTTATTGCTTTAAAAGTTAATGCTCTGCTTAATACATTTGGCTTATAAGACTGGTAGGAATTTTAACATTTAGTTTGCATTTTAAAAAACAGCCATAGTATTTGATGACAGTTTCTGGTCCCGATTCGATAACCTCAAAACACCCCTCACCTAAACACCTTTCCTGTTCAGAAAAGCCACACGAAAGCGCCCAGGCCCAGAGCAGTGGCTGCAGCTGACCTCCAGCCCTTTGGACTTGGGATGGGCAGTCACAGCTCCGCTCCTAAACCTACTGCCAAACCCTTTCGTAGCCCTGGGTAAGGGAAAGAAAGCATTTCTAGCCAAAAAACACTTTATAACTCAGTAATAGCCTTGTAGCTATCAAAAAAAAAAAAAGCTACATAAAAAAAGTTAGATAAAAGAAGTTACATAAAAAAAATGTTCTGCAAGATGACAAACAGGGCTTACTGGAATATTTAAAAATCAGAAGAAACTCTCAGAGAAACTACATCATTAAAATAGCACACCCATTTCTTCAACTTAAAACAACTGTTTTATTTTTGCTTTTCTGCTCTTTATTTCAGAGGGTAATAAAGTTCCCAACAGCCCCAGAAGGCCTGAGGCTCCCCTCTGTTTGGCTTATGTGCTAAATGCAGAAGTTCCCCCCAGATTTGCGGTTACGGTTAGGACAGCTTTCACCCCAACGCCTCCCCAGGTAGATCCCGCTCCATAAACAATGCCTAATTGTCACCTGGGACCCCACACAGCAAAGATACTGAACTCGGTATCAAACTTCCCTTTATGACTTCATGTGAAAATAAAGTTGGCTTTTTTTTTTTTTAATTCCATTTTTGGCTAAAACTTTTACAGTTCCAGAAATGCAGTACTTGGACTCCCTGTTTACTGCTGACCCCAAACAACCCCCGCATTTCCCCCATATCCACGTTCCTTGGTATCAAGAGAAGGCCCTTCCAGCAGCAGCTCCTCCGGTTACCGCACACTCATCAGCTGAAGGAGGAACCGGCAGGGCAACCTCTTAGAAAAGCAGCAGCGAAGCTGCAAAACTCAGTCCTAAACCAGCCGCTCAGCCTGGCTTAAAACCCCTTCCAGCGGCTGTTATCAGCAGCCAAGCACTTAAACCCGGCCGCATCCTCTCCTGCGATCAGGCAGAGACCGTTGGAAGCACTTTCACCTTACGGGATGTACGTATGATGGAGCTGGGCTATCGGATGTTTTCTCGGAGCGATGGATGTGGAGGGGAAGTTTCTCCGCACGGACGAACAGAGCCGTTAGCTGTGAAGGGGAGCTAGGAGCAGAGCAATACGTTACTAGAAGTACGTACGCTCCCTCCTTGCTCCCCTTTCGGGCGCGGTTGCGGGGGGTAAACATCTGATGGTGGCACCGCTGTGGTTTTACTGGTGCGTGTTTATTCCCACGCGTGTCCTAAGGGGCAGAGCAGACGAGTGCGGGCAGCAGAGGCAGGGCAGGCGGCGCATCCCTAGGCGGCCAGGTCGAAGTCGTCGCGCTCCTGGTTGTAGTCGAGCACCTTCTGTCGGAGGCGAGAGGCGTCCACCCAGGTGATGAAGTCCTCCACGGCGCGGGGGACGAGGAGAGCGGGGTCGGTCACCACCTCGGGCCCCACGCGGACGTGTCCCTGCTCCACGAAGGTGACGGCGTGGCGCAGGTTCTGGGCCATCCGCAGCTTCACCAGCAGGCAGGGCAGGCGCCGCCGGCAGAAGGCGGCGGCCGAGAGGCTCTCGC
>NW_008796220.1:3951413-3973718 GCF_000699145.1 Aptenodytes forsteri | reverse complement strand
GCCGGGGCTGCTGCCGAGGGAGGAAAACGTGGCAGATAAAACCCACCCCGGCTGCCGGAGCGAGCGGCGGGGGATGCTGCTCACGCCTGCTGCCTAGTCTGGGATGCGGCTGCTTCCCCCTGCGCTCCGCTCATCCCCAGGGCGAGCCTGGCTCGGAGGGGTCACCCCAGGTATGGGCCGGGGACGGTCAGACCTTCCCAACAACCTCTCCTGCACGGGCAGCTCTTCCTTTTCTCTCCAGGGATCAAATCCAGGCTTTGTCGTTCCTCTTGGAAAAATGGCTACAGCGTTGGTTTTCTCCGTGACATCCTTCTCCCCCAGATGCATAGGCCGGTTTTGTTTACCGAGGAGCTGCAAAAACTTCCCTCTCTGCCCGTTCGTACCAGGAGGAGCAGCAGCTCTAGGTCGTAGCCTGGCGGGGGGGGAACTGCCCTCATGTCTGAAACTTGCCACTCTTGGGCTTGCGCTTCCCTGTTTGTGCCCAAGAAGTGAGACTGCTGCTGCTCTGCACCGCAGCATCTCGACGTCCCGAGTGCCACCATGGCGTCCCCAGCCAAACGTTTCCTCCCTGCCTTTCTGTTTAGTGCACGGTGTTGTCTGATCCTTGGGATTCAGGACGCTGCTCCAAGGAAATTCCCCAATAGAGCAGGCCAGGTTGGTGACTTGGGATTTCAGATCTCTGGTTCTCATAAGCAGATCCTTGTATGAGCTCAACCTTGAATTTCCTACTCCTGGATCTTCAACACAGTGAGTTTTTTCCAGGGCAGGTGATCTGGTCACACAGGCCATGGCAGTCTTTTGATTTGCTTTGTGTTTTTCCCCAGGTTTGTCCGTGAAGGCACCAATGGAAATGGGAAGCAGCAGCACTGAGAAGTTTTATAGGATCCCTGAAGGAAAGGGCCCGCACTCGGTTGGATGTACAGACCTGATGACTGAAAATGCAGTTGAGGTAAAGCTCTTGGGTCTTTCTCCTTTGGATTTAAGCCATTGTGGTAGTGAAACAACTTGCTGTAGTTTTACAGATGAATCAAACAGGTCTTGTCTGTGTGCAGGGATGCTTCATGGCTAACGCTCACAGCTGAGCTTTCTATCCCCTCCGTCCCAATGTAGGGTGTGTACTGAGCATTTACCAGATGGATGTAACCTGCAAGGCTTCCCCATGGCTACTGCCTCCCTCCTCCTAATATCCTTGCCTTCCTGACTCCCCTGCGCAAGATACTGCAGAGAAACTGTGTCCTCCTGAGACCCACGGGGTTCTTCCCATCCACCCCACCGCTCCCTTCTGCGTTGGGCTCCTGGGGAGACTCCACACGCAGTCTCTGTGACTGTAGCTGTTCTCATCACAAAGATCCCAATGGGATTTGGCAGGGTTGGGTGATGAGGGTATGTAGTGTTTCAGCTGCAGGGTAAAGCATGAGATGTCTTCTCGAAATTTTATCTATCTGAAAAAGAACAGGACGTCAATTCTGCAAGTGGTTAGTACAGAGAGAAGCCACAATAAGAAGATGGGGACCGTAAATAGCCAGCTAATGAGCTCGCTTACGGGTTTTCATTTCAAATCCTCCTGCTTTTTAATTTTCCTATGAGAATATGCCTGCATTTACACTGTGGTTTTACTCCTCAGACTAGCGAGGTATAGTGGAACTTGTGATCAGTTTGTAGTAGTTATTCATATGTTTCCCTTTACTGAGCTTACTCTGTATTAGCACAAAGAAGCGATTAGTTTCTCTTTGCAATCAGCCCGTGTGTTTTTCGTAGATAAGCAATCTGTATAATTACAGTTCTCTCAGGCATAGATAATGAACCTCTTTCCCTTCCTGGTAAGCAGTTAGTCACCTGGGGAAGTTCACTGGGACTATTCTGGGATCAAATTAATATCATTACCAGTATGGATGAAGGTTTGATGATTTCGCCCTTAATGGCCTTTGTGTCAAAGGTTGATTTAAGTTTGATGAGTAAATAGAAACAAGCTTCATTAAACAAGCCTTTGGGACACGTTGTGTATGAAACTGATAAATTAGCGTTCAAGAAACCAGACTTTATTCCAAAGCTCGTGTTCTTTTTGGCCATAGACTTAACTTGTTAAAACAAAAGTGCAGCTGGAGCAAGACAGTGAATTTCAATAGTGTGTCGCAAATTCCCTTGCAAACCAGGACGTAAGAATGCAAATTACACACAGTCCATCTGCCGGGGGGTCTGCTTTAAGGCGTGCCATTGGTACATTGCTGCTGTCTGCGTAGGAAAAATACTGGTAAGGGGGGCATGGAGGGTCCATGTGAATGTGGAAAGCTTGGGTGGTTTCCTGGAAGACCTGGAGTGCAGACAGTAAGAGAAGATTCAAACCGGTGATAAGAAATGGAGGCAGATAAAACACAGGTTAACAAAATTGTGTTTAGAAAGATGGACCACTACAGACTTGTAAACATCTTGATGAGGAGGGAAGACAATATCCTGCACTCCTTTGCTGTGCAGCTGCCCAAGAGCTTTACTGACAGCCTTTTGCTCAGGTTAGCCAGGAACACTATAGCCATGTTGAGACCATGCCCCTGACTCCACCCTCATCTCCTCTGCTGGACCACACTTCCAGAAACTAGTCTCAGGGTAAAATTTGTCTTGCTAACCCAATGGAAAAATATACTTCTAGGAGGTCCTCCCCCCCCCCACGAGTTTAGTAAGCTGAATTGGGTCAGTAACAGATCCATGAGACTCACTGGTGCAAAGAAAGCAATGACAGCTCCCAGCTGGAAGGGTGAAGGGGACACAATCACCCCTGTTAAACTGATCAAACTGTGTCATCGTACCATTCCCCGAAGGGAGACATAGCGAGGAAGGCAGAAGAAAAGATCCAGCACGATGCAGAAATAGAGCAAATAGGTAGTGAGTGTTTGTCATGATCAACTTAATTAAATGAAGCTTTTTGAATTAGCCATAGGCTAACCTAGAGAAGGTGATGTGTATCTCTACCTGGATGCCAACTGTCATGCTACTTTAAATTCATGGCAGGGACAAAAAGATAGTGGCATAGGATTGGCATCAAAGCCTGTATAGGATAATAATTTTCTCGTGAGATTCTCTTAATTCTCTTGAGCTGTCATTCTTGCATCTGAAGCCCTTGACATAAATGTTTTTATCTTCCTTTTTCTCTGCCATATATAAATAAATATCAATCTTCTTTTTTTTTTTTTCCTCCCCTAATCCCAGGGAAGCTTCTTGCGCCTGTATTATCCATCATGCAATGCCACAGATAACGAAGAGGCACCGTGGATTCCAGATAAAGAGTACTATCAGGGACTCTCTGACTTCCTTAATATGTACCGAGTTGTAGGAGAAAGGCTTTTCCAGTACTATGTTGGTAAGACTGGTTCTGGTTTTATTTCTTGACTAGTGCAAGGGCATGAGCTCTGTATGCAGGTCGTTGCCTCACTGCTCCGTAAACGGTGTGTTATTGCTGCAGAACTAAAAACTAGTTTCTCCTGAGGAAGCATGCGTGTTTGGGACGGGTTTGTGTAGCAATGCTGAATGTGACCCAGTTTTCAGGCAGACCCGCAGTTCCTGACTGCTATGAATAGGAGTGTCTGGGCAATTTGCTCTAGGAAGAGCTTGGGTAAGCTGCACCTGTGTGTCGGGATTTAAATCCCACAAGGAAATGTGCAAATATACAAAGGTCAGATAGATACTGAGGTCTGAATACCAACAAGACTTGGATGCCTGACTATTCTTGAAAATCTGTTTTCATAGGGTTTAACAGGCCTTGTGCTAGGCTGTGGACGGGAAGAGGAGAAGGAAGAGTATCTTCTGCCAAGTACAAAGTATTTTCAGAATCAGATCCTTATTTGTCTTCTGCATTTTAAAGATGAGATTTGGTACCTTATTTTCAGATGACCGCTCTGAAATCAGTGGTCACCAGACTCTTGGGATCTCTCCCACAGGAACAAATGCTTTCTCTCATTTCAGTAATAATGACATACGCTTCGATTTTTATCTAGGTTCAGTGACCTGTCCTGCAAAGTCAAATGCTGCTTTTAAGCCGGGAGAAAAATACCCACTCCTCGTTTTTTCCCATGGACTTGGAGCTTTTCGGTAATTCTGCAGTTTGTTGACAAACTATTTTTGTCGTCTATGGAGACAGCAGTCTCCAAGGATGGTTCTGAAGAGATTTTCAGCACAGGGGTGAGATCCCCGTCGAGTTGAAATGGATTGGAAGAACAGGCTGCTGTGTATCAGTATGCCTCCACTAAAATCAACAGCAGTAAATAAAGCAGGGTTGATGTATTTATTTGCGTTTTGCCTTTGTATTTTAGGGGTGAAGGTATTTACCAATCCATAAGCATGTTGTGAAGATTAGCTAGTTGATTTTTGGACAGCTCTTTGAAAATGCAAAGTGTCATATGTGCTACTTTTTAAAATTATTAGCATTTTTCCTTCTGAACAGATAGTAAAACAGTAACAAGGTTTTGTGAACAGGCCTTGGTGACTGGCATACAAAATCCTGCTCTACTGGCTAGCAAATTCAAAGAGAAGAAATACCGAATGGGGGCTAGCGCATATGTAGTGTGGTCAACATTTAAAGAGCAGTGTAATTGAAATAATTATGTATGCACGCGTCTCACCAGACTGGTTTTGATTGCAGGACGATCTATTCTGCTATTTGCATAGAGATGGCTTCCCAGGGCTTTATAGTGGCTGCTGTGGAGCACAGGTTCGTATACTGCACGTTTTTGAGTTCTGATGGAAAGAAACTTTCTCACATTGAATAGAATGTTATTTATTGTAAAGAACTTGGGATTTTTTTAAAAAGAAAAACTACTGTATCTTCTTCAGCCCTGCCCACACTCCCCGTTTCTCTAGCTCAACTCTTATCTAAGCAAAGGGAATTTGCTTAAATAAGCCCTTGAATGAAAAGTCCCAGAGTAGATACTGTTTGTCATTCTTCAGGCATGCTGTTTTCCTCTCTCTTATTGTTAGAACCTGGAGAATGTAAAGGAGGTGGGAGTTTTGGTGGGGTTACTGCATTATTTAGAAAGTCTGTCTACACTCAGTTGTGATTGCAGCAGCACTGGTTGGTAGCTGGATCTCTTGAGATAAGCAGAATCTGAAACTTCTGCTGACTTCCTCTCAAACCAAAGGGACTGCACTCCCAGAAATAACCTTTTGTTGATATTACAGAGATGAATCTGCTTCAGCAACGTATTATTGTAAAAAAAAGTCCATTTCTGAACGACAGGAAGAGTCTACATCAAACATGGAGAAGGAGTGGATCTACTACAGGAAACTAAAAACTGGAGAGGAAGAGCGTTGTTTGCGCCATAAGCAGGTACTCATCCTAGGTCTGTGCTCTAGGAAGTGAGGCAGGAGTGGTGTGCTGAGGACCAACTAGCAGACTCTTTCCCTTTGGCCATGTCTGCAGTCTTCTGCCATGATTCAGGAGGTATATAAAAATGCATCAAGTCCTATGTTCCTGAAGATGGGAAAGCCAACAACAACTTCTTCAGAGCATAAAGTACTTCCTCAACAAAGCTTTCTCATGAAGTTGCACTGTTGAGCTTAGCTGTTTCTCTTCTGGTTCCACTCAACCTTCTGTTTCTTCTCTGTGTCTTCACGCTTTTGCTGCCCAGCCCAGTCTTTAAGTGACACAGAGTTGAATTCAAATGTTTGTGTGGCCTTAGGCTTGCTTCAGCTTTTGTTTACTGTTGGATAGCAAGATGTATCATGGCTGCTCTAAGGGCGATGTTTGCTTCATCATCTTCAACACACTTTAACATGGTTTATAGCAATGTAGACAATGCAGACTTCCCAATTACAAGCAGCATCCATGCTAGATATGATATGGCCATACTGACGAGCTCCTCCAAGCACAGAGTTGACCTTTAAAATATGGGAGTGTTTTCTTCCAGCTAATGCAAACTCAGCCAGGGAGGTGTTTCTCCTTATCTCCCTGGGCCGTACAGCCAGCAGGACAAGCGTCATTTCCTGTGTGCATACAACATCCTACTTACGAGTCTCAATACATAATGTCTGAGCTTGCAGATAACCTCCAGAAGCCGTTGCCTGCAAATTTCACTAGTAGAGAAATCGGGAGATAAGAGATTTATTTGAAATTCAGTGCTGCACAGACATCTTGCTGGCTGCCTACAGACTGCAGTTCCCAAGGACGCTACTGTTCTTTGGTTCTTTTTGAAGCTTTTCTTTTACTAAAATACCAAAATCAAAACCACTTCTTATACTGAACAATGAAAACCTTTATTTGCAACAGCTTTACTACAGTTTTCAAGAATGTGTATGTATATAACAGGAAGGGCTTCTTGGCTCTTTCTTATTTTGGGTTTATCCAGTGTAAAGACAGCTTCAAAGCTATCATGCAGATGGGGCCAGTGATGTAATGACATTTGCTTATCAAAGTGAGTATGAGGAGGAGCAGCAAGTCAGCCTTCCTTGTAGTTGTGTGACCTAAGCCTTTGTACATCCCAACAACCCCTTCTCTGAGTAGTGACAAGACGAAGGAGCTGAAGGTCTTTGGCGCATGTTATAGAGATACATTCCTCCACGTGCAGAGGATCTACACAAGACCTTTGGACCTCCAAAAGTCAGTTTTGTTATTGTTTAGACCTTGTCAGAGTTCTGTTTTACAGTTCCATTCTGCAGTTTAGAATAGTTGTTACTGTATCAGACACTTAGGAGAAAAAAATCAGACCAAGTCTTGTGTCCAAAGGGCCAGCAAGCCTAGCAGTTGTCTGATAATTCCTTCTACTGCTCTGCCCCAACTTCTCTTTCTCCCCAGGTGCAGCAAAGAGCGGAGGAGTGTATCAAAGCTCTTAACCTCATTCTTAAAATCAATTCAGGAGAGGAAGTAATGAACGTACTAAATTCAAACTTTGACTGGAATAGCTTAAAGGTTAGTGAAAGGCGGTGACTGCATTTTGTAAAATGCCTAATAATGCTTCTGGTTTCCCTCTTCCATTTCTAAACTGGTTCCTGTAAACTGTTCTGAAGATCACACTGTAGATCTATGAACATATTATCAGGTCATCCCAAGCTGGATAGATAGTAATGGAGCTGAAATGATGCTCTTCTTGCTTCAATAGGATCTATTGCCTAAAAAATTATTCCCTTTAAAAAAAAAAAAAAATAGTTTGGGAAAGAGTCTCTTACAGCACCTGGATTTTTTTGACAGGATTCTGTTGATACTAGCAGAATAGCTGTGATGGGACACTCTTTTGGTGGTGCTACAGTTATTGAAAGTCTCAGCAAAGAAATAAGATTCAGGTAAGTATGCAAAACAAGGCAAAAGACATTTGGTACTTGAGAGGTCTGGAACAGGGGAAGAAAAGTTTTGTTTGGCATGGCCTGTTTTCTCAAGTCATGCTTCCTTCAACTGTGGGGATAGTAGCTGTATCATATTATATCGTGATACTGTGGGACCCTGCAGAAGCTCCTGTGCCCAGCTGCACGTGGCAATGGAGACTGACAAATGCAATAATGGATTAATTCTCTTCCCCCAGAGTAGAAATAATTTCAAACCAAAATGATTCATTAACCTGTTTACCTGTTCAGTATCATAGAGAGTCACTCTTTCCCATGTCTCCTGCAAATCAAAGCATGCTGAGAACTTCCATACAAAGCTTTCTGCTTCTGTGACCATATCCAGTTGTTTCTGGCAGGTGTGGCATTGCCCTCGATGCATGGATGCTTCCAGTAGGTGATGACATTTACCAAAACAGCGTCCAGCAACCGCTGCTTTTTATCAACTCTGAAAAATTCCAGTGGGCTGATAATATCTTAAAGATGAAGAAGCTCGGCTCCAATGACACAAACAAGAAAATGATCACTATCAAGTAAGTGTCCAGGATCCATAATTTCTGTGGTTGAAGATGAATCTTTACTCTCTTGTTGGAGCTGTTTGGTTACATGTAACTGCAGAAAGACAGACAGTCACTACTTCCTCATGGCCCAGGTTTTCACTGCATGTTTAAATTAGACAGCGATAAGTCCCCCACAGTGGAGACAGAGACCTCTCTCAAAGCAGCCAGTAACCCTAACTTTAAGATACTCCAAGGTGTGTATTCCTGCCTTGGGGCACAAGTTTTGCTCTGGGCCTCATGCATCATCTGTGTTTGAACACTTTAAATAGCCTTCTGGGTGCAGTTACGCACTCACCTAGTGAAAGCACTGCGTACAGGGGAGCAGATGGCTTTATAATCCACCTTAGAGCAGAGAGACAACTGGATGTTGAAGTTTTGCCAAGCCTACTCTTTATTGCCATTGCAGTTGTAGTGACTTAACAGTAAACATGTTCAAAACTTCCTCCCTTCTGTGGTTAGGACAGAATTTACTGCTCATCTTGCATGCTTATGAGATTAACCTGTTTTGTCATCTGCTAAAGACGACAGCACAAGATGTATGACTGTCTTTGAAGAAGTCTGTGCAACCCATGGCATCTTTTAATCAGATGACTGCATTCTTATAAGCCTGTTGATCACCGTTCTATTTGCAGGGGGTCAGTACATCAGAGCTTTCCTGACTTCACCTTTGTGAGCGGAGGAATCATTGGAAGATTTTTCAAATTAAAAGGAGAAATAGATCCAAATGAAGCTATTGATATAAGCAATCATGCTTCATTAGCCTTCCTGCAGAAACATTTGAGTAAGTATCTGTTTACATCAAAGTATGAAGTTAAATTAATACTTAATTCCTATGAAGCTTTTTATATAACCATTCTGTTTAGAACAAGATCAAGTGTGTCACAAAAGTTTAAGCAGAAAAAACAGTCAGACTCTTTTTCTAGAGGTTTGTTAGTTACTTTTGTAATCTAAGCAATTCAGAGGAGGAACACTGCAGTTTTGTTCTAATACATAAACACCTGGAGTGCCACTTTTGCCTCCTTAAAACATCATGCCTCCCCTACTTTGCCAAGTTGATTCATCTGTCCTATAATTTAATTTTTCAGTGTAACTTTACAAAAAGCTGACTACTTAATGCGTTACCACTTGGGTTTTCTTTCCCCCATTTTATAGGTCTTAAGAAAGATTTCGATAAGTGGGATTCTCTTGTGGATGGCATAGGACCCAATGTTATTCCTGGTACCAATATTGACTTATCTCCAGCTGAACCGGAATAAGGAATACAAAGAAATACTGAAAATGCCACGGACATCAGGACACTAGTGTTGGCCAGACATTGCTCAGACCTGTATTAGCACTGGCGACCTACACAGCTTTTGGGCTATGGCACAAAAAAAAGATAAGGGATGAGGTTACATTATCATGAAACTGTAGAGAGGCTTTAGTTCAAATGAGGTAGTGGGATTCTCTGAAATACTGCAACAGGGTAACTTCTGCTTTATAGGCAGTTGGGGGAAAAAAAAAAAATAAATCACATGATGGTCATTTAAAGGCTTTTTCTAATTTTGACTTAGAATCAAGTTTGCAGAGAGAGAGATTAAGCTCCAAGGAATTCAACTAAAGTTCTGCTTACCAAGCTTGAAGTCAGTTTGCATCCAGCAAACCTTTTCTGCAGTGTAAGAAAAAAAAAAAATCTTCAATTTGTTATTAAACTACTTAGTATTTCAGCTATGCTCTGACAACAGTTGAGAGTTGGAGCAGGTTTTTTGCTCCTTCTAGTTAGAGAGGTGCTAGTGGAAGGTCTTCAAAACTGTCTTATTTTAATAAGAATCACAGTAAAAGCTACAGGAAATAGTTTAAGGTAACAGCAGAGAAAGGTGTTTGTTCAGACACAGGACTTCTCATATGAACTTAATCCACTTACATTTAAGATCTGTATTTACTGCCATATTCAGAGGATGTTTTCATTCCAAAAGCTGCTGAAATGGTCACTCTTGTTGTAGCAACTGTAATTCCCCTTAGGCAAAGCTCCAAGCAGTGCCTCTCTTGTTAATCTCTGTATTACCACTGTTGTAGGTGAAATTACAGAAGAGATATGTCACTTCTACCACTCCCTTTAAAAAGGGGCATGTAAGCATTGCTTGATCATCTTGATGTCTCTCATGGTTGTAACACTCTCCAGACACTCGTCTTTGTCCAGGTACTAGCACTGCTGTCTGTGTCTGTCAGTAGAAGCCGTTGACTATGTGGTTGGCCAAAGAAGGCTCTGATTTTTAGAACAAAACTCTTTGAAGTTGCCACATGGAAGGCTGACTTCTAAATGAATAAGTCTTGCAAAAGGGGGACTACTTCTAACTGTAGCCTATTTGTTTCAAATTAGGTTACAAACAAAACAACTGAAGCAAGCAGAACAAGCAAAGCAGTTAACGGTGTAATTAAACATTTATATAATCTGATCTTAACATGAGATTGCAACAACATCTAAGACTTGTTTTTCAGAATTTAATTAAATTCTCTCCAGCCTACCATCATGCATGTTGATTCCCTTAATAGAGACAATACAAGTGTTTCTGTTACCAAGTGAGCACTAACACTTGAGGTCTACTGTGATACTCAGCCAGACTATTACATTGTCAGAGATCTTGGGTTCCTAAAACATTATGGCAGCATGAAAAATCCATAGCCTCTGAAGAGGAGGAAGAACCTATGCTATACAGGAGCATGGAACAGGACTGGAAAATAGAAACCCCTTTTCAACACGAGGTGGAAAATAAAAGGTGAGATAAGCTGCATCTTTTTTAAGGAGAAGTCCTTACCACACCGGACACATGCAGCAGCAAAACCATTCTACTAGGTCTGCTTCATAGTTACAGGAAAAGCTTCGTCTTTCCTTAGTGCAATTAAGGCCATGTCATAAATAAAAGTTCTATTTTGTACATGACTCTGATGTTTCAAAGCAGTCACCATAGCTCGCAGTGCTCTAGAGAGCTGTTTAGGGTCAAAACAGAATGAGTAACTGCAGAATGTGCATAGCTACATCTAACTGCAGTAGTACAGCTGAAGAAAGATACTCGGTATGCACACAGCATATGGGCTTACGCACAGGGAAAGAACACAAGTCATTAACAAAACACTGATCAGTATATGCCAGCCAAAGCTTTATTCCAGCTTCTTCCATTGATTTATAACAGCACCAAATGCAAGACTTCAACCCAAAACAACTATGTTCCCCTACAGAGAAAAAAACTCCTCCCCTCACAAAAAAAGAAGATACCCTCAACTTTTCTTGGAGAAAAAAGAAAAACCACTTAATGCAACTTTTCAAAAAGCGTACATCAGAAAGCAGTACTGTGCAACACAGTAGCCTATACAGCAACTCACAAGAAACTTTTGTTCAAGAACCACCCACCAACAGCTAGATACGCAAGTTGGTGCACACACATTCAGTAAGGAACGCCAGTCAAGAGGCAAATTCCTATTTAAGTAAAGAAAGTACAGCTATAAGAAGCCAAGCTGACAATAACGGTCTACCAACAAGAACTATTCCTTGATGGGGAAGTATGGTAGTGACAGGCATTTGCTCAGTTACACAGAAGAAACACTCAATGCTTTGCTTGTATCCGTGTTCCCATGAAAACACATTTTCATGGGAATGTTCGTGTACACAGGTACTCTTTCAGCTTCATGGGGTGAACATGTCACTTGATTTCAGGAATGTTGGAGGACATGAGAATCTTCGCCTAGATCTGAACTGCAGCAAGTTTGCTTTTCTACAGGGAATAAAAACAGATTAGACCCATCAAGACGTTTCTATAAACATGTATAAATGCTTTAATACTTAAAGTCATAGCTCTACAAGGCTTCAGACTAGATGTCATCAACATATTGGACTACATTAAAAGACTGTACTTATGCAAAGTTATCATATAAGGGTAAGACAGTTGAAACAACAGAACTGCCCAAGAAGATTAAGCTAGCAGTGCTCCCAGATTTCAGTTACAAGTTCAAGCCACTCCATCCCTCAGTGGGCTTAGCATAAGCCACTGCAGGAGTTTTTGCATCCTGTGGATCGGGTACCTTCTACTCAAACTGCCTTTCCAGGCAGTGGCCCACATGTGCAGCAAGATCCAGTTTGTGCCACATGGTTGCATGACCTTAGCTCATGTTTTCTGTGCTGCTGCTGAGAGGCTGCATACACTAATACGGTGCAAAGCATTCAAGAACACAGACAGTGGGCAAATTTGGACAATAATAATTAGCAACCAAAGGGGAAAACCACTAAAATTAAGTGGTAAAAACTGTAAAAGTATTATCAAAACCAGAAACAAGATCAGGAATAATCCTGCATTTGAGGGAGGATTTGTAGATTCACCAGTTTAACATTTTAATCAAGTTCTTTTAATTAGTTTTTTGCCCAACAGGTAACTAGATCTCTGTTGCAGGCTTCATTATTTGTTACCTGTAAAGCAGTCAGCTTTTTGTACAGTTGTAGAAATACAATTACCAATTCAATCACTGAAGACACAAATGCTATCCCTACTTAAGCTTAGTTCAGTCTCCATCAGGCAACCACTGGTCAAACACAGGAACAAGTTGCCCAGAGAGGTTCTGGAGTCTCCATCCTTGGATGGATTCCAGACCTGAAAGGATGGTCCTAAGCAACCTGATCGAGTTGACCCTGCTTTGAGCACCTCCAAAGGTCCCTTTCAACCAGAACTTCTCTGTGATTCCACAGATTATAGAAATAGTCTGTCATCAGGAAGAACCTGTACTATTTTGGTACACAGAACAGGTGTTCGCCAGTAACACTTCAAAATTTTTAAGTAACAATAAAGATGTACATGCACTATTCACAAACTATCCTTACAACTAAGATGGTATTATTATGAGTTTAGATCTTGGTCTATGAATCTATTAAGGGATTGGGGCATTCAAATCCCAGACTACAATGCTTAGTTCAGTCTGCCTAGCAGTTGCTCACCTTGCCTCAGAAACGTGAGCAAGAGTAGCATGCTGGTTGCCCATGCTCAAAACCCTACCAAAACCCTACCAAAAAAATCTGTAACTTAGGTGTACCACCCCAGCTTGTCCAAGAGGCTCAGTCCACTAGGTTGAATAAATAAATACTAAATTTATTTCTAATCAAGACAGAGTAGCAGCTTTCACTGCATGTATGCACCATTAAACTGACAGTACGTAAGCTAATGCTACTAAGAAAATTACAACAGTATTAGAGTAAATATGTAAGTTAAGAAAAAGTTTCAACTGTATTTTCTAAAATAAAGCATTTTCTAGAAAATTAGAAAGCATCCAAACACCAAGTACACAGCCTCTTTGCGAGGTTTAAGGTAGTCTTACCTTGAAGTAAGGGCTCCTCTGGTAAGGACTGCAAGTTTTCTGTTGCAGGGGTTATTGCCTAAACAAAAGGGGATTCTGTTAGGAAGCTGGCACTATTGCCAAAATAGTTTTCCATTGAGGTTCTTCCTTTAATACTAGACTAACTTTTTACATCAGCCCTGCTGGCCTCTTACTTACCACTGTTTTCCCCCCTTATAACTCACTACAGAAGTCTTCCGCCCACTTTCCGCTTTGATGCAAAAACTGCATGTGAAGAATGAACTGGAAATTCATTCTGTTACCATCAGTAGCATAGCTGACGACACGAGTTTTGGGTTCCAGACATGAGTTTTTGCATTTATTGGTACTTCACGAAGAACACTGGTGAAAACCTTACTATCATTTCCTAATTACTTCTATTATTAAGTATTTTTCATGATTTACCAGTTAGTTACATACTGTAGTAGCGTGATCTGTCAAAAGCCACCATCAGCATTGTTCTACAGTTCTTGATTAATAGTAGTCTTCCAGTAACATTTCTTCCTTCGAGCTGTATTCACTAATCTACTCCCAGACCGAATTCACAGTCCTCAGGCCAAATGGCTGACAGTTTATATAAATCAATTTATGTAAACTATTTATATAATATCAGTTATATTTATGTATTTTATATATATATATGCAAATTTCTATAGTCTCCATAGAGATCTATTAGAGAAAGAAGGACAATATGATGTCTTAAAGAAAAATACTGTGCTTCTAGCTGTTGGCATGAATGCACAGATTTAGATTAATACTACTTTGCCTTCCTATTCTCACAGTGACACAGGACGAATCACAGCTAAACTCAGAGCGCCCTTTCTAAAAATCAGTACTGTCCTGCCCAGTCCACTACCACACCGCCATACCTCAGATGATCTGCAAGCCCAGTCAGGAATACCGTTCCAGACATTCTCAGGATCCACAATCTCCTCGTTGCCACTGGAGAGATTAAAGACCTGTACAGACAGAGCCAAATCTTATCTAGCACAGCAGTGGATCCCGAGAATACACTCAGCAAATAAGACAAAGTAGTAGGAAAACACAACTGAGGATTCCCTGCCTTTGAGAAGGCTTTCAGTCTGGACCTTCAAGGAAGAGCAAGTTAACCTCTAATAAAGCTGAATATCGCTGCTGAATCTGCTCAAGGCTCTCCTGGGCTTCTAACCCAAGTATGGTGAGAGAGGAAGGCTGGAAGACACCTACTAGATCAGAACCAGCAGGAAACTGATGAATAGGGATATCACTACATGCCTGACACTGACACTCACCTGAATACAGCTAAGGTTAGCTTTAGATACCTAAGGAATTTACTAGCAAGAGAGCTGGCTTCCATGATCTCAGGCATTCAATCTTCCAAAGAGTTACTTTTATGAATGCTCTTTTGGATTTGCAACCTTAAATTACAACTTAAAGGCCCTTTTATGTAAGTATAATGTCTGTGCATATGTGTACATACGCTCACACTCCCCCTGAACTGGAGGAAGACTTCTCATTTATCCCATAGCTTAAACAGCAGTAGAACAAGGCAGCCCATTAGATTATAATCTACCGTTAAAGTTAACTCCCACCAACCGCTAATTCAACACACATTTCACTGAAGTAGGAATAGTTGTGTATTCATTATTAATTACAGTATAATTTAAGTTTCTTCCCAAGTGTCTACTGTTCTAACACTAATTCCTCAAGACATCAGTAAAATAATGCCAGGTTTCACGGGCATTTAATGGTAACACAGCTCCAGAGCAGAACATTAACTTGCAGGCAGATAGAACCACACACATATGAATATGCATCTCAAACTGGAGCCAGATCCTTTAGTCTTTGCAGTCAATGCAGGGGAGTAAGACGTGAAGGGAATATCAAGTGTTGACATACAGCATCCACTCGGTTTGAGACACTGCTGTTTCTATGTAATCTATAGGTCCAGAATCAGCCTTTGCAATACTAAGTCTTAAATTCTGTAAGAGACTTCCGGAAAATATTCAAAGTTTGGAGGAAGACCAGAGAAGGACTGGATCTTAAGAATACAGACAGAGTATTCAAACCATACTTACCTTGGTACCTTTTTCAGATACCTCCAAAATGCGAGCCTCGCACCATTTTAGAGAAGTCCACACCACACATTTGGAACCAACAGCAAAGCCCTTCAGATTACAAGTATACTCATTGCGTTCTACAAAAATGATGACATCTCAATGAAGGAGGAAGAAAAAAAAAAGAACACACAAAAACAACCCCTCCAAAAAACTCAAATGCATCACAGCCCTCCTCCCATACTCCCCTGCCCCCCCCAAAGTATTGCACTTAAGTATTTGAAAGTTAAAAATTTGTCACCGTGAACTGGCTTGAAAATGCATTTCATGTTCAGAAATAGATTTCCAATCATAAAATCATTAACCTCTCAAAGTAAGATTAGTTGCTGTTAGACTGTCACACTATCCATGAGATACTACACTTAGTCTGATGTCCATAACCCATCAAAGCATACTGATGTTAACACTAATATAGTAACTTATTAGGGAATAAAATTTAGGTTACTACAAAAAAAGCTATTCTCATGTTCGAATCTGCAAAACATTTTGATTATTTAACTCCTTAAAATCAGACAGTTTACCTGCACCACAATCAGCCAAGTTCTCATTTTGCTTTTTTTCTACTTCATCCCCAGGCTTACTGTCTGAAGACTGCACACGTGTATTTCCACATTCTTTAAATGAGTCAGTCAAGTCTTGTTTCATCCATTCTTCCACATAACAGTCATCTTTCTTCTGCCACTCCTTACGTTTCTCGACTTTGCAGTCACATGATTTTACAGTGCAAACAGGCCTCTGATTCATTAAGTCTTTTGTAAGAAATGAAAATTGACTTCCACTATTTTCAGAACTTTGCAGTGCAGTGTGTTCCAACCCTAATGAGTCCTCCTCCCCATCTTCCTGAGATGGCTGCACATCAGGCAGCACCAGTTCCAGAAGCTGCTCAATTTCAGCACCTAGCATTGACAGCATGTCATGGGTCTTCAGGTCCAGTTGTTTCTCAGGTCTACCACCAGATGAAGACAGCCTTAGGGGAGGAGGCTCTACTTCCATCCAATCTTCTTGTGTAGCTTCTGCTTTAGGAACTCCAGACAAATTCAATTCCAGTTTCTTTGCCTTCCCTCCCAAAGAAAGCTGAACATCAGATGGAATCAGCTCTACTGTCTTCTGTCCATCGCTAACTGAAGGCCCCAAGTTCTCTCTCTCATTAAGTGATGGTAAGATTTCAAGAAATTTGAAAACTGCCAACTCCTCCGCCTCCTCACTCACAACTGGCAGCTCAAACGATTCCCGTTCCAACACTTTCTCTCTTGCTTCACTGCCAGAAGCTGTCTGCATTTCAAGTGACTCTATTTCCAGAGCTTCCTTTGTTTCTTCACCAAAGCAGGACTGCACTGAAAGTGCCTCTAGCTCCAGTATGAACTCTTTTAGATCATAATACGAAGAATGCATTTGTAATTGATCCAGTTCTACTAACATCCCCGTTTCATCACTCGAAGATGACTGCACCTGGAGCACTGGCAGTCTTTGCAGTTCTTCTTGTTTGTTTCCTAGGAAAAGACTGGCTACTGAAGCACTGCCTGTCAGTTCTGCTTTCAGCTCAGCATCCTCTCGAAACGGTACTTCAGATAACTCATGTTCTGCAGCTTTCATTTCACTCCCCAAAATATGAAGACTGCAGCTTCTCGTTGGTTCTAGTAATACATTGTTATTGCTTTCTCCTTCAGATAGAGGTATCTCTTTATCAAAGTTGCTTTGATGTTCATCTGTTTCACATCCATCATCCGCCTTTCCAGACATATACTCAACAGCTCCCACTGACGCATTTGCTTCTACAGTATTTGAACACCCAGAAGTTACACCCAGGAAAGGTTCAGAACAAAGTAAAGCACTTTCACTTTCTTCTTGAGCTAATCCACAAACAGCAGTAGTTTCTCTTTCAAGACAAAGACCAATATCATTGTTTGAACATCTGTTTTCCTTTAAGGGGTTCTCAAGGTTTGAGAAAGCATTGTCACCAGTTCCTTTATTAGCCTTCCAAAAAGACTTCATCTCTTCATTAATACTCCTGCCAGAAGCTTCCAGCTTGACAACAGACAGAGGGACTTCAGAAGCTTTATCTTCCTGAGTTTCTATTACTTCAGCTTCTAATAAGAGGTCTTCGGTCATATCATAAAACTTCTCTTTTGCTTCACTAAGCCATGAGCCCTCTGAGGAACTGAAACCTGACAGACAGCAAGCAAATGCTTGATTAGGTATTTTGAGCAATTCACATGGAATTTGTCTGACCATCTCCAAGCTAACAGCTTCCTCGCTTCCGTAATCCACATGCCTAACAACTACGTTGTCACCTTTTACACTGCTGACTTTAGCTCTGTAGAACTTTCCATCTTGACTGTATTTTGCTAGACAAACGTCACCACTTTTAATACAAGATCTGCAATCGTTCCAAGATTTTAGTCCAAGGTTTTCAGCTTCCTCTATTTTTTCCTCTATGTAATCCATGTCTTCTGTATCAGCACTGCGACTCCAAAAATATTCTGGACCATTTACCACTGTGACATAAGTTTTTACAGTCTGACCTGCCTCTGGAAACTTCCAGATAAATGATTTACAATCACTTACACTGGAAATTTCATTTTGTGCCTGAGGAGGCAAAGGCTCACACACAGTTACCATGTCACTGTTCTCTCTACCAAGTACTTCTGTTGAACAAGATCTTTCCCTACTTGCAAGATCTTCATCAGCTAAATCCACTGTTATAATACCTTGATGGTCACTGAGAATAACTTCCCATTTATCCTCAACCTTCTCTACAAATTCACACATTAGCAGAACATCACTTGTTCTCTTGATGAAGTAAAGCACTGCTTTCTCTGCCCAGGTTGTATTTTTTTTGCATTTAAGTCCACCTAGGAAGCAGTGAATACTTATTGCTGGAATAGATGACAAGTCTTCAGGGAGTCTGTGCGCTTGATCAACATTAATTACTGAAGTATTACCATAATCAATATATTGTATACTTATCAAATTGTCAGAAGTCTTCTCTGTTACTACAGCTCGATACCACAGGCTGTCTTCCGAATAAACAGCACTGATTAAGTCTCCTGCTTGGAAGAGTTGTCCACAAGGGTTCTTTGCTTGCGTCCTATTGTTTAAGTTTTCTGCAATGCTGTTAAGCTGAGCCTCATCACTTTCTAGTTGAACATAAAAATCCAACAGATCATTTACATGAGACACATACCCTGACACTTTAAGAGCTGGCACTATCTTCTGTTGCAGTAGATCAGATACATTTTTAAGCATTATACACCCGCCTTCAGCATCAGATTTAATATCTGACTGTGTATCCATCTGGACAGAGAGCAGAGACTCCTCCCCCACTTTATTTAACAAAAAAGCATCCTTCTTACTGCTAAACATTTCATCAGATTCTAGTAATCCAGCTGCCACATCTCCCTTCGTAGCAGGCTGGAAAGGGCTTACATCTTCTTCTTTGAAGTGACTTTTGCTACTGCCCCCTCCTCCCTGGGCTTCAGAGCTGCATTTTTTTCTTTCAAGAGACATACCTGCATTTAAAGGGGACTCTGCAGTCTCATTCCTCTCATTCACATCTGTGTTTCTAGAGCACAAAGTTTCATTTTCTACATGCCTACACAGTCCTGTATTGTTTATTAAGCTTAACTCCTTCAGTTTTGCATTAATTTGAGTATTGCCATCAACCAACTCAATCAACAGTTTACCATCAGATTCCTTTGCTACTACTATTGCTTTTAATTGCCTTTCTAGGACAGCTTGCTTAAACCATGTTGTAGCTTCTTTGGGAACATTAGATATATCAGATAAGGAACACTTTATGGCCTGCATTGGCAAAAGCAAGATATCACAAGCATCACTGGGTAAAGGAAGCAGATGATCTTTCTCTATTGTCTCTGTGTTCCCAAAATCCACAAAGAAGACTTCTGTATTAGGTTTTGTTTTCATAATTACCCCCCTGTACCAGTGATTATCGGTATACTTTGCTAGACACAAGCTCCCAGACTTTTGCAAGGTTCCTAAGCTGGTCATTGTTTCACTTAGGCGACCGATGTTATCGGTAAGCTGTGCTAAGACATCTGCACATCTTTCAAGCTGGCAGTAAAATGTCCATGGATCATCAACATGTGTAATATAAACGTCTTCCTCACTCCCAATTTTGATACCATGCATAGAATAATAGTAAGAATGAAGCTGAACCGAGGATACCAGAGGCTTTTGAGGAGATAGAGTTCTGGCCACACCTCTCTCAGTCAGAAACTGGCAAGCACTCTGAAAAGGTGTCATTAAATCTACAATGTTAAATAGCTCCTTATCGTTTATCGAAGCCAAGGCAAATATTGTACACTTCAGTTCAAAGTGAGATGCTGAAGTATCGACAAACTCCTGAAAAGCCTGAATCGCTGCTTCATCCCAAGCAAAAGGATCCGGACCATCTGGCTCGATTAAGTTGTAAAGGCTGCACCTGAATGCCTGAGCCTCTAACCTAAGAAAGCATTCATTAGTTGAGCGGAGGTTTGTTAGAGAGACCAGCTCTCTGTTGCCGTAGTCCACATATATGACTTCCACTTTTCCTGCAGAAGGAACTTCACTAACAATTAAAGCCCTGTACCACTTTTCATCCTCCGAGTACTGGGCTAAACATACAGAATTTGGCCAAGCATGTGGGTGGGATGAATTTTTACAATACTCCTGAATTTCAGCCATTAATACTTTAAGGTCATGGCAATTTCTACTTAACTGACACCAAAAATAACTAGGATTTTCAACACATGACACAACTACATTAACTGTGCTTCCTACTTCTAACTGACCTCCGTAAGAGGAACTTGGCTTCATTTCTACATAATTCTGCCTGCAAGAGATGGGCATGTTTTCCTTACCCTCATACTTCTGAGCAGGAACAGATTCACTACTTTTAGAATTGTGAGTGACTGCGACAGGGCGCTCTCTGACCATCACAGCCATGTATGGATTTAGTGTTCTGTCACTTCTCTTTAGATCAGATTCTTCTCCGAGCCTCTTCCCTGCATTTACTTGGTCTTCCTCCCCAGCACGTGCTGGGGAAGAGGCCTGGCTCACAGCCTTAACAGATGATTCCTGTAGAGTCTCAGGTATTTCACACCTCTGGTATTCAGCATACCCTCCCTGGGCCATGAGTTTACTTACACTTTTCTCTCCTAATTGGGACTGGTCAAAAATTTCAACCACGTATTTGTCACCCTGCATGCTCAGAAAATGAACCTTTAGTCCCTTGTTCAGTACAATCTCTCTGAAGGCAGACAGAGATGCTTCACTCCAACTCCCACTCAGAGCAGAGATACCTGCCAAACAACACTTCAGAGCTAAAGCAGGTAGTTCCCTGAACCGAGGAAGCAGCTCCTTTACCACACACCGATCTACAGTTTCCATACTGCCTCTGTCCACCAGGTGTATTTCTACCCCACTGTCCAGTACCCTGGTGATCACCGCTCGATAAAAGGCACCCTCTTTCCCACTGGCACAACAAAGGGATCCAGGCTGTAGGTCCCACCCGGCACCATCCAGCTTCGTGGCATGGGAGTAAAAATTCCACATGCTCTGCCTCAGCTGCCTGAAGAGCCGGCGATGCTCATGGAGCTGGAGCCAGAACTCGGATGGGTCTCGGAGGTGGGAGACCTGTGCGTCATGGAACGCACCCAACTTCAGATGCACACCGACTACAGGAGCAGAGGCCAAATCTTTGTGCATTAAAGCAACAGGAGGTGCTCCTGGTGGCAATTCCAGTTCTTCAGCTGTGGATTCTTCTACTTCCAGCTGCTCCTGAGCCTCAGTTTGGCTGACCTGTGTATGGCTGCTCACCAGGCAGCAAGCCTGCACCCCAAAAAGACAGTTCAAGTTGATGCCATTTTCCCCGTACAGGCTCACATAATAGACATGCTCGAAGGAGTTAAAGGCTTTGATGCGAGCACTCACTCCTTTGCCTAGCACCAATGCTTTCAGCTCATCAATGTGCGATGGGGACCAGCCACAACCCCCATCCGAGATACCCTGAAGAGCACATGGATAAGTCACCACAGGCATGCGAAAACACTCAACAGGCAAATGGCGCAGGTTAGCTCTGGTCACAGTCTCCTTCCTGCCATAGTCCACAAAGATCACCAGAGCCACTTGCTGGTCCTGCTCCCCAGCAATAAGCTCCAGCAGGAGTGCACGGTACCACTGGCCATCTATGCCACGGGCAGCACAGGGTGAGCCCACTTTGGGTAATAAATCCTGCTCCCACCGGTCATAAGTGTGGCGCATGGTATCAGAAAGGCAACGGATCTCCTGGGACAGGCTCTGCAACTGGCAGTAGATGTGGTGTGGGTCAGAGACATGGGTCACTAGAACAGGCTCTGTCACACCCAACTGAAGCTGCGGGTAGAAGTAATCCAAGGCAGGTGACACAGGCTGATAGGAGAGCAAAACATGGAGAAGCTGTGGCACTGCAGAAGTTGCAAGGGAACTTGCTGGAGGCTGCAGCTTGAGCTGGTTCCTTAAGTGGCCAGAAGTCAGGCAGCGCCTGAGCACCTGGCAGAACCAACTGGGAGTGACCTGCCTGGCCAGGCCCAGGTGATGCATCTGGGACACAAGCTGGGGCAGCTCAAGCACTATGAGCTGCGGTGTCATCACCTCCCGCACCAGGCCAGACACCTCCTTGCCATGCAGGTAGCTGAGGAACTCCATAGCCTCCACTGTCCAGGTGGAGACTGGTGCATCCCCACAGGATGCCACCCTGGGGCATCCAGAAGGCACGACATCAGCCACAATACAGCCCAGCACCTCAGGGGGCAGGTGGAAAAGTTCCTTGCAGCCCCGCGCCAGGTAATAGGCAGACGTGACCACCGTGCAGCCCTCATCAAGCAGGAAGACACGGTAGTCCTGGCCGCTGCGACTCACCACGCAGCAGCGGTACCAGAGCCCGACCACCTCCACCAGGCCCAGGTCTCCAGTGCACAGCCCAGCCCCGCCGCCCACCGGCCTGCTGGGACCGGGGG
>NW_008796220.1:3947740-3950757 GCF_000699145.1 Aptenodytes forsteri | reverse complement strand
CGCCGCAGCCAACCTGCCAGCGGGGCAGAGGCGCCTGTGGGGCGGGCTGGGCACGCAGGGCCGCCCCTCCGCCGGCAGCGAGGCCCTGCCGCGAGCCTGCCTCGGGCTTCTTCAGTGCCTGAGGTGGAGGCCGCCCTCCGCCTGTCGCCATCCGATCTGCGCCCTCCATCTGTGGCCGCCCCGTGGCACGGGACACCTGCCTCAACAAAGTCTGGCTGTTGCAGCCCCCGTCAGCGCGGGGGGGGTGACACCGGGCCGAGGGACAGCAGCGTCCGGGGCTGTCCTGCCTATGGATGGGGCAGCCGCAGGCGGGCACCACCTCTGAGGGCCTCGGGAAGCAGCAAACGTGGGTGCGCTGTTTGGTGGCCCCCTCGAGATAGCCTGGACTGTCACACTGCTCAATTTCATCCGTTCAGCTCTGCAATCATGTGATTTCTCCCTGGTTTCACCCCCCTTTTCCCAGGCAGACCTTTGAGGTGTTGATGGGGCTGCCGTCCAGCCTTTGGGGACAATGGTCAGAAGTGGAGGTGTGAGGAAGAGGAAGGCCCGGGACTTCAGCGAGCCTTTGTTAGGCCACAGGAGAGTCCAGCCAAGGAACCTCAGTGCCATCCTTGGGCTAATTCTTGGCTTCTCAAACTGAGGCTGATAAGTAAATAAATATGGCCAAGTGCTTCACAGGGTAGAAACTGCTGCTTGAAAAATTTGGAATTACAAAACACTAAGAAGTAATGCAGAAAGTGGCAAGTTTTCCTATTCAAATTATTTATTTTTTAATACAAAATACTAGGAATCGGCACCGTTACGAATCTCTTCAGTGTTTCACGCTCAAAAAAAAAAAAGACCTTTATTAAGAGTTAAAACAGTTTTTCACTACAAGACTTTAAAATTACTTTTTTATAACTCAATAGATCAGGTACTTCTGCATATCCATCATCAGGGTTATCTGAGTAACAGGATTGCAGGCAGGACCACTCAGGATGTAACTGAAGAAGCAGCTTTGACTGCTGGTTTATAATTGCTGGTGATGGTGTGCAAGAAGGAAAGAACTCAGATTAGTTTCTCAGGCTGACAACTAGAAAAGTAACAGTATTTCTGAACAAAAACTTCTGACCCCCTCATAATGGTGAGATGAATTTTTTCCAGGCTGGAATCGCACACCCAAATGCATGCAGCCACAACAGATCTACAATGCAATCAAAAGTACAAGTGCAAGCCAAGAAGATGCCCAGAAATTAAATTAATCAGAAATTGGCACTTTGAAGATACTAGTTACAAAGACTAGTCTGGAAGAAATCCTGAGTATTTACTCGGGGAACTAAGTCTTGTACAGTCATTTCATTACTAGATATTGCTAAATCAAAGCCAGCTTTGTTCTGTCTACATTATGATTGCTTTTATACTGCATTTTTGCATCCTGATTGCCAAAGATAAGCCTAGTGACAAACAGCAGCAGTCCCCTTTCCTATGAAAACTGGAAAGCTTTAGGTTTTAAAAAAAAAAAAAAATCACTCGTATTCAAACATTTTGTGTTTTTTGGAGGGAACATTATTTTTTCACCTAGATTTAAAATGGGCAGAGTGCATATTTCCATGGAAAAGTGGTACCTTAATGACCCAGTCACCACATCAGCTCTGGGACTCTCAAAGGACAAGTAGTTCGACTCGGTCCTGTGGACAGCATGCGTATTATGAGTTCTTCAGGAGGGGCAGAACAAACTAGGCTTTTGATTTCCTGGGTACAGGACTGCATTTCACTCATAGATATTACTCAAACAGTTGAGTGAAGAGGTCAGGTGGTCTATGGGAAGTAAGAGGAGCACAACCCCTTCCACCTTTTGTGCAAAGCAAATTTGAAATCAGGTAAACTGCTTTGATCTTTTTCAGTTCCTAGCACTACAGGCTTCGTTCGCTGAGGCATCAAACTAATGAGAGGTAGTTCTTTATGTGTGTGCAAATGTAATAATAAAAAAAAATTCCCAAATAATTTTATAGACTGCTTAGCCACAGAAGATGTTCAGTGCTGCGTTGTTCAACCTGCTTTTGTCCTTAACAATAGGATGTCCTTAACAATCTCTATTATCAAACAAGCAAACAGTATTATATTCTACTTGCTTGGTAGATTTTTTTTTTTTACCTCTGTTTACTGTTTCAGAAAGCAGATGCTGGCTGCCAGTTGAAGTATTATTGTGGCAATTTTATCCCGTGGATAACTTAAATTTCATATAAGAGTCTGACAAGCAAATAGTATCCTTAAGTCATGGCTACTCCTAACCAGTGAGGACTGGATTTGGGGCAGCAACCTATACATGTGATCCTACTGCCAATCTCCTAAATAAATTGGTTCCCTGTGGGATTGGGATGCCTTGTGGAATGAGAATTCAGCTTTCCGATTCTTCTTTGTTTTGTGAATATTGAAGTGGTTTCACGATTTTAAAAAGAACTAACTCCACAGATCCTTCTGATTTGTTCATACGTAAGCCAGAATACCAGTGACCAAGGAGCCTGTGAAAGCAAACACTGAAGTTAGAGGCTTAAACCAGAAATGACCCAATAAATAAACCCATTAAACTGTCTCCTCTTAAAAATCATATTCTTAAGCTGAATCTCACATTATGTCTTTAATGTAAAAATCGTAGTGTTGCATATGGTTAGGGCTACCCAGTCCTTCACAAGACACCTAAAACTTTTTTTTTTTCAGCTTGCCAACCAATAAATGTTTGATCTGAAATGTTTCATACTTGGGGGCTACTTCAGGCTGAATGCTTTTTAAAAAAAAATTTAAAGGGTTTACTTGTTCTAAAACCTTATTCGGAAAATTACACGGTTCTCCTCTCTCTCTCCTTGCCAAGTGCAAGGTCCTGCACCTGGGTCGGGGCAACCCCCGGGATCAATATAGGCTGGGGGATGAAGGGATGGAGAGCAGCCCTGCCGAGAAGGACTTGGGGGTCCTGGTGGACGAAAAGCTGGACATGAGCCGGCAATGTGCGCTCGCAGCCCAGAAGGCCAATCGTATCCTGG
>NW_008796220.1:3907198-3947368 GCF_000699145.1 Aptenodytes forsteri | reverse complement strand
GGTGGTGGATGCCCCATCCCTGGAAACATTCCAGGTCAGGTTGGAGGGGGCTCTGAGCAACCTGCTCTAGTTGCAGATGTCCCTGCCCACGGCAGGGGGGTTGGACTAGATGACCTTTAGAGGTCCCTTCCAACCCAAACTATTCTATGATTCCTCACATAAAATTTATATCCTGCACCCATTTAGTTGAGAAGCTCTAGGTTGGTTTTTTTTTTGGCAATAAATGGTGTTTGGCAAAAGGCTGCCTTGTGCCTAGGAAACACCTTTTCCTGCTCCTCTGAAACACCCGCTAAACATTCCCAAAATTACAAGCCTTTGGGAAATCTAAGTTGGTGTATGCTCCATGGAAATTTTTAGCTTAGTAGTAAACTTGCAAAGACCCCATCAATACTGAACGCGCTCTGGCTCAGGGACATGGGGACTGAGCAACTGAGCAGAACCTTCCTGTAATTGCTCTCACCAGAGGCTGCGGCCACTGTTGTGCTCAGTTACATTAGAGAAGGGAGGCTTTTGCCTTTGATCTTAGTGCTCAATCTGGTAAGTTAAACAGTGTCAAGACCTTGAAGCCAGCTGGCAGAGTCCAGACGTAGCCATACTGTTAAATTCTTACAGATGTAAAAAAAAAAAAAGGTGGTCACATCTAAATTTGCTATTGGCAATTGTCCCTTGCCCAAACTAACAGTCTAGGCAGCCAAGTTCCAGCTCCCAGGCTCCAACTGCTGCTTGGCTTAATGGTACAGATGTAGCTTTAACAGCGCAGCAGTTGCAAGAGAAAGCCGCTAGGCTGAATACAAGAGGGGCAAGGGTGAGATCTGGGATGGAGCAGTAATAAAGCAATTCTGGGATCAGGAGAGGAGGAATGAAAGTGAGAGGGATGCAAAGGGACTCCAGGGCTGGGAGCAAGAAGGGAACAAAGGAGAGTTTAGGAAGGGAGAAAGGAGGGAGCCTGAAATTATAACAAAAGCAAGGAAAATCGCTTGCAATTAAGCAGGACATCATTTTCCAAATTAAAGAGATGCAAGAGGCAACATGGGGTAAGTGACACTGCATACAGTTGTGTCAGCCACTACATTCAACTATGCTAACTGCAATTAAATAAATCAAGAGACCCAAATAGTTTTGGAAAAGTGTTGACACAGAAAGAACTCCTTACATTTTAATGCCACATTGTTCAACTGTCTTGTAAAGAGAGTTAAAAGGCACTTACCATTCGCATCCAGGTTGGTATAAAGCCTTTGTATAGAGACATAAACCCTTCACCCTGTACAGTTTGAATCAAGCAGTCCATGGAAGACTTATACAGCAGACCTCTGGCAACGTGCAAGGAGAACAAATACTGTTAGGATTACAAATAGGCAATTTAAAAAATTCCACCCCCCCCCCAAATCATCTGTACCAGATAAATTTGTACAAGCAAGAGCTCTTTTGTAAGCTCACTGGAGTCTCATCAGAACTGAAATCCACTAAGTAACTGGGTATGCTTAGGTGGCCATCGCAACAAACCCCCTGGACACACAAAACTAAAACAATAAAATGATCATCAGAAAGATGAAGAGCAAATCAGAGACTTAGCACTTCACTCCCAGTGAAATCTCACTCCCAGTGAAATCAGTGAGACTCAGGGTTTCAATTTTCTACTGAAAAGTCGGTCTCTGAAGTGTCTGTACCTTCCCTGCTTATCTCTCGGCTGATTCATTATCCGGGTTTTGACAACATCAGCAGGAGTTCCCAGAACAGCAGCTACCAGGCCAGAACAGCAACTGTCAACAGCAACAGATACTTAAAGAAACTAAGATTTATCACAACAATTTAAGCATCATGATTCCTGTTCTAATAATATATAATATAATAAAACAGTTATCATAAAATCATGAGTAATACCTCATAACTTAACTTAAACTTGATTTGGGAGGAGGCTTGCTAGTATTGCTCTTGCTCAGATGTCCTCCCAGCACCAGCTTCCCTCACCTCTGTGTGCAGTTCTGAGGCAGGGATAAAGGACCCACAATAGGCAATTTATGATATTGTTTATATAAAGCAGATTTCTTCATAATTTAAGGGAGTAAAAGAGGTTGTTCTGCAGAGTTTATATTGCTCATTCTTATGGTTTGCTAAAATTAAAACTAGATTAGATAAAATAGTAGCAGTTCTAGAAAAGAAAATTCCTGTGCTCTCACAGGTGTTTGAGGTGTTTAAACGCATCGGCAAAGCACTTCTAGTGAGGGCAGTTTTGTAGCAATGGTTGCATCTTTTGTCACGTCTTTTGTACAAAGATGTCCTCTCAGGCAAAAAAAAAAAGTAGTTATAAAGGTGCACTTTGTCAGCAGCATCACGACCAAAGAATAGGGGGTTCTGCTGGCACAGAGAGGCAGATCAAGACAGCAAGGCTGGAAATACTCCGCGGCGGAAAAGGGGTAATTGGGGAATAGGGCACCTGGCAACGCTGTGAGTCACACTATTGTCCACAAGCGGCGTGTTCAGAAGCAAAAAGTGTTTCA
Source organism: Aptenodytes forsteri (assembly GCF_000699145.1). Taxonomy (NCBI): domain Eukaryota; kingdom Metazoa; phylum Chordata; class Aves; order Sphenisciformes; family Spheniscidae; genus Aptenodytes; species Aptenodytes forsteri. Next base: position 3,944,870 of record NW_008796220.1, on the reverse strand, counting down.
CTGAGTCGTAAGTGGTCAGATCTGTAAAGAGGATAATGAGAAAAAACAGCATTGCAAGAAGTAAATGGTGGCTGTGCTGTTCATTACTGACATAGGATGGAGGCTTGGCAAGACCTAAATTTCCAGTGCAGCTCCTCCCATTGGCGCAGCTGGCACTACGCCCCCAGTTTCTGGTGACAGTTGTGGCATCTAGGTCCTGTCGTTTGATATGTGAGTATGCGCTCCCTTCTACTACCATCTTCTCTGATTCACCCTACAAATGATAAAATGGATCCCAAATGGAAAATTCTGCAAAATAACTCATTAACCAAACCCAAAAACGTCACTATAAGGACAGTTCTACCTCTCCCACCTCTGTGCAAGTGTTATAAAAATGTTAGAAATGTTAGACAAAAAAATGTAGATGATGTCATGGAAGTTACATCATGTTCTGAAAGCAGACATGAGTTACGGCGTCCGGGCATCTGAATGAAAGACAGTGATCTGAAAGTTAACAGCAGACCTGGGTTGCATTTCCAATGTCCTGACCTTGAAACTTAAGAGCCCAGCCTACTGACCAGGATGACCCTCCCAGCACTTTGTGGTGCTTTACAGCCCAAACACACCCAGTGGAGATCATTTCCCACTTGTAAAAGAGTTTGCTTGTTTAATTTTACATGCCGAGACTGCATGTTAACGTTGTGTATGGAGATACATACCTTAGTTAATAGTCTTTCTATAGCCCTCATTTAACAGTTCCTGCTGCAAACGTTATCCATCCAGTGATTCCTTTACTGCTGCATAGCAAAGTGTAAGCTTACACCACCTCTGATTTTCTATCTTCAAAGATACTTTTTGGTCATGCTGCTAATCTATCCCTGTGCTGAATGACGTAGAAATTAGTAGCTGTCATGCCAAAAAAATTTAAGCATGCAAAATAAAAAATTGCCAAGGCAATGCTATAATATGTGCCACCAAGCACAGAGCAAGTGTTTATGGTGGGCACCCACAGGCAATGTCTTTTGGTCCCAAAGACATCTCCCTCCTTACTTTATAAACAGAACCTCAGGAAGGAGAGCAAAGACCGTCCAACACATCCTAGCCGTTTTGGAGAGGCACAGGAAAGCTCTATCTGTATGTGGAAGGAGTGAGTGCATCTTGGATCAGCCGAGCGCTCAGGCAGCCACTTCACCTTATAACCCTCAGTCCCTGCCTGAACTACACTGTAGGTGTACCTGTCTGCAGCTCCATCACACCATGCCTGGGCTGTGGACCTTATTGATCTGGACACTGACCCATGGACCGTCTCCCTAACTCAACCTTGGACCTCTTTTATCACCACAGACCTGCTGGTGATCGCTGAGCTGTGTCTGACGCTGGTGACCCTCACCAGACCTGATGCTGACGCAGCTTCCTGGCTTGGCCTCAGACCTGCCTCATTACCACATGCTTTCCCGAGGATCTGGATCTCAGTGGAACCTGGCTGCCTTCGCTGGCTCTACCCTGCTCACCGTACTTGGGCACCAGGGAGCTGGGTCGTGGCTGGCAAGGTCCTTGCTCTGCTGGCTGTGGGACCCCCTCAGCTCCCAGGTCACCATCCCTCAGGCTCAGGCACAAATTGTTACTTTTAAGTAACTTGATTTCCACAGGAATAAAATGCTCAAGGCAGAAGTCACCTGCAGTGCGCTTCAAACAGGTCCCCAGTGTAGATAACCAAGAGACGAAGATCAGGGGAGCAGCTGAACTCTCCTTAAAGCTTACATGCGGACTTAAGCGCTGCAGACCAAGTTATGAAATTTACCTCCCATGTTCACCAGAGCAGCTCTCTGGACATTTGGCACCCATCCAGCCCAAAGCCCCCGTATTCCTCCTTCGGACAGGATTTTCATAAATGCGTGGTGCACTCCTCGAAACCTGAAATCAATATGCAACTAGTAAGTAGAGAGCCCAGCTATGGAGAAATCTTTGCATGTTCCAGCACTTAGCTGCGCCAGGTCCTCACATAGGAAAGGCAATTTATAGCTGCGAGGATCTGGCCCTCCGGATCCATTTTTTGATCCATTTTTGGATCCATCTTTGACTTTCATGCCATGATATTTTACCAAACGTACCGGTTGCCCTGGTAAGCAGCAGTCTGGTCGCTAATGACAGACGACCCTTTGATCCCACAGCTGGGTTGCAATACTAAATGTACGAGACACCAAACGATGCCAGCAGTTTTGGATGCAAAGAGCAGTGTGCCCTGGTATCTGCAGGAGGGTCTCGAGCCCTGCTGTCTGCAGGCGACCCAGCCCTTCCCTGCGCCTGTGCATCCTGCACGAGCCATGTTCCCCATCCTTTCTTCCAGCTTCCCCTCTTCAGAAAGCATCCTTCCTTCCCCCCGGCAGAGCCCTGGCATGGACATGCTGCACATGTAGGATGGCCGAGGGTTTGTGGTCTCTGGGACCAATACATCAGAATAAGAAAGGTGAGTATAGATGGAATAAGGAGGAAGTCTCAGACTCCCCACCCTCTCCACTGCCCAGAGCCATCACGTGCCTCCCAGGCACTGCTCTTCCCCTGAAAGGGCTCCGAGCAGCTGGGGAGAGGGGGTGGCAGAAAACAGAGACAACCACACCCTCAGCCAAAGAGTAATCGTTAACAGGAAAAAACCACCAGCTTCAAGAGGAACTGACCTTAACGGCTTTCCTTCCAGCTTCCTTTTGCCTTCCATCTGCATCTGCACCTTCACCAGATCAGTTGGGCTGGCGAAAAACTGTCCGATGGCACCTGCAGACATGCCTCCAACTACAGCTTTCCTGCCGAACAGGGAAAGAAAATGTGCTCCAGAATACACTGAAAATCTTTACAAATCGCAGTGCTTGAGCTGAAGAGTTCAGCAGCACGACCCAGGTGAAACAAGTGTAAACGGTTATTCCTTTTATTAACAGCCAAAGTTAAGGTAATAATTGTGGCAACTGCAGGTAGTTAAGGTAGTCAATAATACTTCTGTCAATTTTAAGAAAGGTTTAAAACTTATCTTGGGGAAAAAAATCAAGTTATTATACATCACCAAGATGCTCCGCTTCCTCTCCAGGTTACACTATGCTCCTCGCTTAAGGTTTAAAGGCAGGATGGCAAGGTACACAAGTAAGGGATGGTGCTCCATGTATTACAATAACTGAATGCCAGCCTGAAACTCTAAACTGCTTGCTGATAGATAAAACTTTTCTTTATCTCCCATTGCTACTAGATGAGTTGTGTTAATTTTCTGGTTCTACTTATTTTAGTAGAACCAGAAATTTCATTATTATCCCTAGTTCCCTCTTCCATAGCATCAGGCATGACAAGAATTGTGTATTAGATGTTATAAATCCCATCCTAAAAACAGTTTCATTTTGGACCCAAGATTTGATTTTGGAGTGAAATACTTGATTGGATGTGATACTGTATATGATTATAAAAGTACATGACTGACATTTTAACAATAAGAATTTGACAAAATTACCAAATTTTGCAAAACTTACAGAAAAATCTGCTCCATTCCCCATGGGCAAAGAGTTAATTTTGTGGCTATATACTGCTTGCATTGTCAAAAAAGGGATTGCATGAGATTTAACTGTTGCTGAATTGAACTTGCAAAACAAAGACTTTGGGTTTGCTGTTTATAGGGAACATTTGTCTCCTCGGGAAGGAGGCACAGATTTAACTTAGGTTGATGTCTGCCATACACACAAGAACAAAATAGTGTCTTGTCTTTCGCAGTCTGCCTCTTCAGTAGCCAGGAAATTTCCATCTCTTGGGCTAAAATACACCACCAGAATCAGCAAACCTGCCTATTCTTACACTCCCTGTTAATAATCCAATGGCATAATAATTTCTTACCCAGGAGTACGGCAAGCAGCAAAACGGCAAAGCGTTGCCATACTGCTGCTGGACAACATGTAACGGGACCCATCCCTCCAGCAGCTGGAAATCTGAGATGTCCCACCCCTCACTTCTCTTCTGCAAAGCTCCAGAGGATATTTGACATGTCCATCATACTTTTGGAAACGTGTCCTCACCCCGTGTGGAGCTAATCGAGCTCTTGGGTGACCTCGGAGCTGAGCAGGGCACAAGCTGCAAGTCCAGTTTGGCTCAGCTGAACCCCTGGTTTGCGTTACCCAGGCGGCTGTAGGATTAGTCAAGGTTACTCACGCTGGTGTCAGGTTTGTGCAATAGCTCACTGCTTCTCCAACAGCCGGCACACACAGCTGTATGGTCAGCCACGACTCACCTGCACTTCCCAACATCCCCCGGCCCACGCGGAAATGAAAGAGCTGCCACTACATCACAGACCTTGAGTCATGGTAAAGCTGCCCTGCCTCCACTCTCACCCAGGCTAATTCCTGCCAGCCCAGGACAGCTGCTCCTATCAACGCGGTTTATCATGTTTCTCCATCTCTTTAGTAGAGTATCCTTATTAGAGTAATCATGGTCCTAGTTAAGCCTCTGAGAAACTTACTTCAGTATTTCTTAGTCCTGTTCCCAGCTGAATGAAAAGATAGTGCCCTGAAACTAAAATCAGAAAGTCCGTATCACTGCTTAAACCCCTACTTTATATTTACTCTCTTTAGGGTAGGTGAGCCATGAGGAAAAGACAGCTTTTAGGGCTGCAGGGTTCCTACAGTAAGGACAATCCCCGAACAGGCAAAAGCATGAATATGCAACGTTACCAGAAAGGAAAGCTTTCATCCTCAGACCTGCCAAGCACGGAGTCTCGGAGATGTTCGTATGCAACCATCCGAACGCCAGAGTACACTGTGGAAAACAAAAGCAGGAGACAATTCTTGGGTCTGCCATTTCTGGAGGTCACACTGTGATAGAGAGGTGAAGAGATTGGTTGTAAAACACCCCGGAGCTTGCCTGGGTCAGCTGGTCACTGCTCTCAGGTCTGTGATCAAAATGGGGAAAGCGAGGGGGCCGGCTGGTAGCAATGCTAGAGCCAGAACTTTTCAGCATCAGAGAATCTCTCTGGCTGAGCCATACGTCTGCCAGGAGGCAGCACGGCTTATCTCCACATGCTAAGGAGATGCGACTGCGTTGCTTCCCTCTCAGCTGGTGCCAAGCACAAGACCTCCCACAAGTGCTTTTGAGGTTTGTTGCTGTCACTGTATTTCCAAATAAAACACAGAAAGCTGTGACCTGTGGCCAAACCGCTAATGCATTTCTTCATCCTAGTGCTTGCAACCTTATCTTTTTTTCCCAGCCCGTACCCACTTCCCTCAAATAAAAGATATTTATTGTTCTGAGGACTCTGAGTGCTTACTTGCACTGAAGACCTTCCTGCAAAGACCACAGGGAAATTATATTTTGTTTTCGCAGAAGCCAGAATAAGGCTGTGAAGGAATGGGCAAGAGAGGGAAGAGAAGAGATTGAACCAGAATCCCATATATTTTGAAGTGGGATTGCAGGGTAAGCTGAAGAAGTCTTCACAGATATATTTAAAGTACAACAAGATGCAAGCTCACTCCAAAAGGCTGTTGGCCACAGAAGGCAGGACCCAAACTTGTCCCATCATGAGCAGATAATCACCTATGTGGCGGTAGACGGCCGGCGTGGCTCCTTGCCAGAGCTTTCGTAAGCCCTCCTCTTGCACAATGCCAGCCGCGGTGCGCAGCATGCCGCGGTAAGGGACCGCCTGGCCGGCGGCAGCTCCATTGCGATGAACGGCAGCTTCACCTTGGACCTGCAGTCGAGTTTTTGTGAGATCCAGGGGAAATGTCACTGAAGAGAAAGAGCAGGGAACAGACGTGACTACGGGTGCAGCTGCGGGGAGACCTACCACGCTGGTAACATCTGCGCCACAATCCCCCCTGCCAGGCGGCCAAGGAGGCCGTGCAAGCACCATCAGGCAGCAGGGACCGTACCCAACGGGGGTGCAGGCGATTCACGGAGAACAGGAGATTCACGTCCAGGTCTGTTAAAAGTGGCCCTGGGCATGAGTAACCAAAATACATTCCCGTCAAACACCAAATCTTTCTCCCTTCTTTCTTTTTGCGGATTTGTTATGCGATACGCATACTTTCCAAGAGACTCTGGATTAAAAATCCTGTTCCAGTTGCTCCCCCTGAATAAAGATCAGTCAAATCTCTTACTGAGCTTGTGGCTTCTCCAATTCTGCCCAGCATAGTGGCAGCACACGTTACAGTCAGGAACAACCCCACAGTGGCCAATGTAATGCAGACACAACATGCAGGTGAGCATCTATCCTACGAACCATCCTAAAACCTGCTGCTTTTCTGACGCAGACACAAAAATCATGTTTAGCCTGTTATTTCTCTCACTGAAATAACTGGTGGCCAGGGAAGATGGTCCAACTCGATCTCAGCTTCCCAGGGCTGCTCCTGAAACAGTATAGGTACATATTTGCTGCCCCTACTTTCATTTCAAGGCCCGGAGTGTCTCACTGGGTGATGGACCTTCCCAGCCTGTCTCAGGCGGCGAGTGCCCGGGAGCAGGGGTTGTCTTTGGTTCAATACCTCCGCAACACACCATGCTACAGCGTCCTTCCAGAGCAGGACTCAGCGGTACTAGGGGAATACAGTCACCGCTCAAAGCCTCAGCAGATTTACAGTGTGTTTGTGCATTGTTTGGTATTCATGCTTAAAGATTAGCAACAATTGAGAAGTTACAAATCATTAGAGCAATGCAACAGATTCTCCTGTAAGAGCTTGTAGAAATTATATAAAATATGCTGAGAAATATTCCAAATAAGTTACTGGTCACAAAGTAGTGCTACGCAGATGCCAGCGTGCTTCTTTCACGCATTTCAGCAAGCAGTTGACTATACTCCATTTTTACAGACATCTCTACTGTAACCAGAAATGTAAGATTTGATTTTTCTTTGATTAACCTGCATTAACTATGAAAAGCAAATTCCTGAAGAAGTCAGCCCCTTGCTACTAACTTAGGCAACAGATCGTCCTGCCTCTTTAGTCTTCTTCCAGAAACCCAGCAAGCGCAAAGCTTAAATTAGTCACAACTGCTCTGTGTTAATGACTGCAGCCCTTCGGTCTCGGAGGCAAAGATTTCAACCTGAAAAACCCTCCCTCCAGCCACAGTCAGCTGGCATAAAACACTTGCAAGGCTTAAATTAATTGAAAAGTCGCGACGAGCAGAGTGGAACGAACAGATTTTCTGGAGCATAAAAGCCGGAGCGAACACTGAGGAACGAGGCATCCGGGGACTGAAGATCCCCCTGCCCCCCGTAAGTAAATTTTGACCCCCTTCCCTCTCGGAAAATCATGGTGAGTTGTACCTAGTTCTGCCACAGCCGCTGCACAGGCTGACAGAGCGAATTTGCTGGCTCGGGGCCATCTCTCTGGAAGAGGTAAGCTCTTGTCTTCTTCTGCAGGTGACATCTAGCGTCTAACATGAAACAAGGCTAACCAGCCACCCTGCGAGGGTCTGGAGCAAAAGCAGACCCTAACTCAGCTCTGTTCTGGGTTGTTTAGGAGACAAATTGCTGAAGGTCATGTTTCTCCAGCGCCAGCATCAGGAACGGCAGCAGCCCAAGTGCCTCCTGCAGAGCTGCAAGGTCCTTGTGCAGTGACACACGAGACTCCTGCGCAACAGGCTCCTGGGAAATGTAGTCTGTCACCAACGCTACCCTCTGCCAGGAAACCGGCAGTGCAGGTACAGTCACACGCACAATTTTGTCCATTATCAACATGAAAAAAATGCATCATTAAGGAGACCTTAAGATTATGAGAACGCGTGTGGGGTCTGTTTGCTTTATGGGGTGCTGTCATTGACAGCTGTGCCTCGGGAGCCCCAAACTGCGTCCCCGTGTCAAACAGCTGCACAGGCATCCGAGATGGATGAGTTGATCCAGATCTGGTTTAACAAAAGCGGCATTAGCAACAGCTACATGCCGAGCTGGAGTGCTGGAGTGCTTGTAGCAATTCACGTCTCCTGGGGATTAGGCACAGAGCAGTGCAGTTTGAGCAAGGGGCACGCAAACCTGGGAAGACAGAAGCCAATCTCTGCCCAAAGCCCCGTATGTGAAAAGTTTAAAGCTTTTCCTGGCTGAATGCTGAAGCCCTGTTAATTGTGTGCCAGTCCTAATTTCTCTTAAATTAATGTAGGTGTATTTAGGTTCTCATCATGAAAAAAAAAGGGTAAGACGTGCTGTTCAAGAGAAGCTTTTTATTTATCATTAAGGCTCAGCTGAATCACTAAGTTAATCATTAGCCATTAATCACTAATCCTCATGCTGAGGATTTGAGGATTTTTTAGGTCACAGAAACTTATCCCAGAACACCTCCCCACACCCCTGTCTGACTGCCCAATATTTTGGTGCGCGGTCCCGGTCACAACGATTCAGACAAATGAAGGGAGCATTGTAGGTGAAATATTCAGCTAAAATCAGATGAATTTATCTCGTCGGTCACCAGTAATCAGTATTAAATTGGATCCTTCTTTGAGTTAGAATTCATTAGAATTGATGCAATGATAAACTACCGACAAAACCCTGATTAAAATGGGAAGAAGGCATATTGCAATTTAATGCAAACATGCCTGGCTGCACTGAGGGTACGAGTGGTTCGGAGCCTTATTCTAGATAGTTTATGCAATCTGCTGTTGGCACTTTTGTGCCTCCCTCCATAGCTATTCTCTGGGCTTGGGTCACCTTGTGCCACTATATATCAGCCTGTATACCATCGATTTGTAATTTAGGCTGGAGAGGACCTCTAGAGGTCATCTAGTACAATCCTCTGCTCAGAGCAGGGATAGCTTCAGAGTTACATCAGGTTGCCCAGGGTCTTGTTTGGTCACTTTCTGAAAAGCTCAAAGGATGGGGATTTCACAACCACAGCCTGCCCTGGTGCTTAACCACTTTGTGAACATTTTTACCTTACATTCAGTCAGAATTTCGCACGCTGCATCTTATGTCCGTTGCCTCTCATCCCTTAGATGTACACCTCTGGGGACAGTCTCACTCTGTCTTCTCTATAACCATGCTTTAGGGGGTGGAAAACGACAACTAGATCCCTCCTTAAAATAAACCCCATTACACTGCGGCATCCTATGGAGAGAGCAGCTCTCCACAGTCGTTTTTAGTCTGGGGAAATAAGTTCTTTTTTAAACCAGACTGATTTGGGGATGGTGGTGAGGAAGAATTTTCTCTTCCCACAGGATCTTTGAAATGAGCCTGACCTAGAGACGGACGCTTGCGTGGACAGCTCTGTGATTCGTGGAGCAGCGAAGGGCCAGTGCTCACGGAGGTCCATCAAACAGCTGTAGTTTATATATCCCCAAATCCTGAGGCAGACAGCTCCAGCAGAGAGGACCCTTCCTATTTATTTATTTCAGTTTCCAGTAAGACAGCATTTTCTGGTTTCTGTCCAAAGCCAATGGCAGTTTGATCAAAGGCTGCATATGCAGGGAGGGAGCGTGGACTTCAGATGCGATGGAAACACAGCAGCAGGGTCTGGGAGGGCTGTGTGCTGCCGGAGAAAGGCAGCCAAACTGCCCTGGCCCTCTCACCTGCTTCCATCAGTGGTGACTGTGTTACTTGACATTGGGAAGACCATTAACTATTACCTGCCCAGGACTAGGACCTAGTCTGAGGAAAGCTTGTTCGTGACTATCGCACCATCGTACTGGTTGCATCCTCCTCACAGTAGTGCCTTTCAGTAGCATCTCGTGTCCTTCACCAAATCGTGCCCCAGAAGCAGAAGCTAAACAAAAAAAAAAAGTCCAAAACAAACACAAAAGCCTTTAATGAATGTCTTCACAGAGGGTTGAGGGCTTGTCTTACCTGTATACACAGATCATTTTAAACTCACTACTCAGGCTGTGCGTATAACGAAAATATACTCCAATATTACAACGCCTTTAGCTCTCTTACTGCTTTACCCCTTTGTAGGAAAAGAAAGAATTTAATGAGTAAAATAAAACCAGGAAATAAACATACAAAGAGCTGTGATAGCTAAACATAGAAGTGTAGTAATATCAGAGTTAAAAGTGATTTATCTGTTTCTTCCAGTTTGTGAAATGGAGATCCACATCCTACTTGTAATAGTTGACATATTTGGGCTTGTTCTTCTGCACCTATGACCAACGTAGTAACATCCCAATGTGTTTCAGCATGACTGTTTAATGAAGGCCATAGAACTGGTTTTCACAGCTCTTAACCTCCTACTATCAGGTGTATTTCTGTTGTGCTACTTTGACTGTACTGCCTGTCTGCACAGGCACAAAGGTTCCTGTCTGTGCACCTATTCATGTATACAAAAGGAGTTAAACTGTATTTGTACAAAGCACTTTTAATGGAATAACCATGTTCGTACAAAATGGTGTACAAATCGTGCACTATGCAAATGGTGTGGTGTTCCCATGGTACGGTGTTACAAAACATAGTAGCAATGAACTATATCCTTCTCCTAGTAAAATACATAAAGCTGGTAAGTGGATAAGGCCTCTGGGTTAGTAACTATTGAAATATTATAAAAATATACATGAGGACAGGTTTAAGCACAGTCCAGGTCTATCTCTTACTCAGACACCAGTGTGGTTTTATTCTGGTGAGATTTGGGAGCACAGATACAAGGAGAAAGACAGAACTAAGTAGGTTCGGAGGAAGGACATGGGGAAACAGTTTTGGGGGCAGAGCCAGAAAGGCTGAGACTGATTAAAAAGGAAATGCACGTGAAGGTAGTATTTGAGTAAAGGGAGAGGTGTAAGGCGTGATGTACAGCTGGATGTTTGTCTATGAAACAAACAGATGAAGGGCTAGAAAGGCTGAGCAGGGCTTGTTCAACCAAGGAGTCTGGGCCTGAGGATCAGGTCCTGGGACTGAGCAGAAGAAGAGATTTGGACAAAGAGCCAGAGCAAAAGAAGACGAAATCACAAAAAAAAAAAACCAGTTGAGGTTGGAAGGGACCTGGAGACTGGCTAGTCCAACACCCTGCTCAAAGCAGGGTCGCCTAGAGCAGGCTCTCAGGAGTGTGTCCAGCTGGGTTTTGAATGTCTCCCAGGACTCCCCAGCCTCTCTGGGCACCCTGTTCCAGTGTCTGACCACCATCACGATAAAAAAAAATAAGTGGAATTTTCTGTATTTGTTTGTGCCCACTGCCTCTTGCCCTTTCACTGGGCACCACTGAAAAGAGCCTGGCTCCATCCTCTTCGCACCCTGCCTTCAGGTGTTCATACACACTGATAAGATCCCCCCGAGCCTTCTCTTCTCCAGGCCAAACAGTCCCAGCTCTCTCAGCCTCTCCTCAAATGACAGATGCTCCAGCCCCTTTATGAACTTCTTGGCACTTCACTGGGCTCACTCCAGCCTGTCCATGTCTCTCTTGCACTGGGGAGCTTAGAACTGGACCCAGCACTCCGGATGGGTCTCCAGCACTGAGCAGAGGGGGCAGGATGACCTCCCTTGTCCTGCCGGCAGCGCTCTTCCTGATGCAGCCCAGGGTGCTGTTGAGTGCAAGGGCACATTTCTGACTCGTGTTCAACATGGTGTCCACCAGGACCCCCAGATCTGGAAAGCTCCTTTCCACCCAGGTGGCCCCCAGCCTCATGGGGTTGTTCCTAACCAGGGGCAGGACTTGGCATTTCCCTTTGCTGAACTTTATGAAGTCACTTTTTTTGCCAAGAAAGGTTGGACCAGATGATCCTTGAGGTCCCTTCCAACCCGGGATTCTATGATTCTACGGTAAGTCCCTGTTTGCCCATTTCTCCAGCCTGTTGAGCTTCCTCTGAACAGCAGCACACTCATCTGGTCTATCAACTACTTCTCCTGGTTTTGTGTTGTCTTCAAACTTGCTGAGGGTGTGCGGGGGTAGGCTGTGAGAGCACTTCCTAGGTTTTTTTTATACTTAATGAATTCTGTATGTAATTTTGATGTGCCACTTCCACACACGCAAAGAAACCAATTCTGACCTCTCGGAAATCTTGTCTTCTGACACTGCAGTGATATTGTAGGGGCCACCAGCAGGCTTTGAATTGTCAGTTCAACCTCCGAAGCCCTTCTCTGCTCCTCGTACACTGGACACACATCTAGCCTTTAATGAGATGATCTCAGGCAGGTGAGAGATACCTTTCATAAGGCTTACTGCTTCAGGTGATGCCTGCAGAAGTTTCTTGCCATCAGCCTTGCTGAAAGCTGAACGTCTGCAAATCACAGCCTCGCCGCTTTGTAATCTTGATATTGCCAAAAAATAATTTTTTTAACTGAAGAAAGCGACGCACTGCTTTGCCACAGTGTCCCTGGCTGTGTCCCTGTCTGCTTGGATAGCCTTCCAGCAACTGGTGTGAAGTTCAAGGCTTTATCACAGCAACATCTAAGTTTTGCAAGCAATGGAGTTGGTCCTCGTCCCAGAGTGGAGGAGAATTGGCTCTGCCTTTTCCAAAACAAGCGCTTGGCCCCTGGGCTGCTTGGTGCTTTGACATCTTGTCTCCATGGCAGTGATCAGCTGGCAAGACTGATAAAAGAGGCCTTATTCATTGACTCGGGTAATCCCGGCCAGCGCGGCCGTGCCGGGTGCTGCAGCAGGCGGAGCAGCTGCTGCGGCAGGCAGCGAAGAGGCAAAATGGCTCTTGCTCTCCTCTTGGCAGCAATCCTGGGACTTCTTATTGTCAAGGCGGTTTTGTTTCAGCTGAGAAACCCGAGCTCCCCTCCTTGCATCAGGAGCTGGATCCCTTGGTTTGGAGCTGCGTTTCAGTTCGGGAAAGCTCCTCTGGAGTTTATAGAGCAAGCTAGAAGCAAGGTAATGGCTGTGGCGGCGTGCCTGCTCGTGGGTCTGTGCTTAGGGTGGCTGCCTGCAAGGGGAAAGGCGAGGAGAAACTTCTGCATTAAGTTTGCCCCTTTCCTGTCATGTTTTATAACGTCAGGAGCATTTAGCTGGTGAAGGATCGGCTTTGTACCAGTAATGTTGCTAAGTTGTGGATCCGATCCACGCATGATCTCTGTGCTGTGATCATCCTGTTTGGACCCAGCACCTCTGCTGTTTTGCTTTTGCAGTCTGGCTACGTGTTAATCTTGGGTTCAGATAATGTGGAAAGCCCTGTGCCAGGCGCTGGGACCAGGAAACTATTTGCGCCTGTGCCAGGCGCTGGGACCAGGAAACTAACTATTTGCATGCCTAAAGTTAGGTGAGATTTTTGAATACCAGGCTGGTGTCCCTCAACATTCAAGAGAGACACAGGCATGCTTGGCAGGCAACTTTTTCCATCCAAAAAACTTACCAAAGACGGGTATGAAGACTTACCCCCTGGACATGCCTTTCTTTCTCTATGTCTGTCTGATAGAGAGAGACGAAATGATTAATTTAGATTAGATGCTTAATTTCTAGGCAGCTAATACTAACTGACATAAAACCCAGTTTCCCATTTTCATTCAGTGATGGTATCACCTGCTGCTGCAATATAGTCAGCCTCAAGTGTTCGATACTGAAGGATCACGCAGCCCACTACTTGCAAAAACTAGCTAAAAACGAAACCACCGTAACATCCTGAAATTTGAAAAAAAAATTAATAAATACCGGATGTTTAAAATTTGCTTTCTCATTTTGAACTATTAGATTTCATATTTGCAAGTACTTCTTTGCAGCCATGGTTGTTATAAACTTGTGGTGTGAAATGAAAGCAGAGGTTCAAGTATAATCAGCTGAAGTAAAAAGAAAAAGGCAATCATAATATTTCTTTGACTCTTCCGATACAAGGCTGTTAGAGAACCTACTTGTTCTATTGCAAACATATCCTGGTGGCAACCAGATTACAGCAGCTTGCCAAACTGTCCTTTCCAGCGCAATCCCTTTTGGGGACGGATGTTTCACCATGACTGAAGCTTGCTTTAGTTGCCTTTTTTTCCAGGAAGCTTTTAGCAAAATCTCTTAGATGAAATTCTAAAACAAACCTGACAGAAGAGTCCTTTTTGGGGGTTCATTCACAGATTGAATGAGCAAAACTTTTACATACCGAAGAATGTATTGAAGTACAAATGCAAACTTAGTGGCTCTGGGTCCATTAATTTTGATGTTCATTTGCCTGGAGACCCTTTAGGCCGCTGTTGGTGCGATGGCAGCTGCTGACACATCTGGACACACCAGAAACACCTGAAGGGCTTTATAAACCCCAGGTTTTGTTGGGAGAGAAACTAGAACAAGAAACATTTTCAATGGGAGAAAAAATAAGACAAAGCAGAAAGAGAAGGCTTTCTTACATATCTATCTCCCCTTTACTGCGTGTTTGCAGAAAGGACCTTTCCTTTGACTTTTTCCTTAGTCCAGCAACTCGGCGTCCTTGTGACATGTGACCTCTCCCTGCGGACCCCCTGGGCCAAGAGGGACCTTTCCATCCGTCACCCCCAGGCTGGCTGCCTGCCTGCCTGCAGCACGATCATCCGGCAGTCTCCCTGTCCCCGGGGAGGGCTACTCTCTTGTTCTCCCCTTCCTCTCCTTAAACACCCCAGGCACGTCTCCCTTCCCACCTCCCACGCTGGCACGATGTGCTGAGGCCAGGAAAGAAGCCTTTTCCTGCCTGCTCCCTTTTAAAGGAGTAGGCACTGCAGCACAGTACGGCCAAATAAAACAGGTGCTGCTGCCAAAGGGGTCATTAACAGGCATTGCAAGGGTTGCAAAATACATCTGCAATAATCCCAAGTTCCTTAATATTGCCAGAACAGGGTTACGTGTCCTTAGTACGAGCAAGCTGCCCTCGTAAAAGTTAGTGCAGAAACAGGCTCTAGGCAGCGTGAAACTTCTTCAGCTCCATAGGGTCCTTACCTTCAGGGGAGACTTTTGCAAGTAGAAAATTTCCCCCGGATTAATCCTTCAGTCTGTCAAAGTGACACTCATTTATTTTTGTTTCTTAAAGAGTTAGCTTTCTTATTATTGTCCCTTTTGTGTATATCCCTGGCTGCTTTTTCTCTCAAGCCCTGGAGTAACACACCAGACTTCCGCTGCTTCCAACCTGCACTTCGCTTGAAGTTCGCTCCTTCAGTTTTCCTCCTACAGAAGAAGACGTGGGCTGGAAGAATTGTCTGTTTTTCCCCTTGTGTCATCAGTGGGTCTAAGAAAAGAAAGATCCCCTGCTCTAATATTTAATCTCTGGTCTAATAAAAGATACCACCTCTTCCTCCTAAAGCTGCCTGGCTAGTTAAAGCAGTTTTGCAGGCGGTCTGGGATGGGCAGGACCGGAGCCACCATGCAACATAAAATACAGGTAGAGCTGCTTAATGAGGGGTTCAAAGGATGTGGTTCCCCACTTTGCCTGGCAAACATGATAAGAGTTAATAAGGAACTTCAAATGCTTCTCATCGGTTTGCTAATTAAGCTAACAAGAAAAGTTCAGTGAAACCCATGAGACTGTTCTGCACTGCTGTACGGACCTGTGGATCCGTACATCGCTCGCACTGTGCTGACTGCGTTTGGGACATGGTGCCATGTCTCGGGACTCAGCTAGATGCCTCGCAGCCTTATTATCTGTGTGTGGTTGCGTGAGGGATGGCTCGCTGGGTTACATGGCGAGGGACACGCATCCTGCATGAGGTTTGGTGGAGGGGAAACAGGCTGGAGAAGAGGACAAGGCTTCTGGTGGAGCGTTTCTGAAGACGATGTGCACAGCTGAGTCGCTAATGGTCTGTGACCCTGCTCCCATGCACAGAAGACCAAAATGCTGAAGTCCCTGAGATAGAGAGGGGACACGGCATTGAACTCTTGTGTGTGCGCATGCCAAGGGGGAGAAAACCAGCCCAGTGCTCCTAGCTCCCAACGTGAGTCTTGACACAACTGCAGCTGTCTCAGCCGAGAGTGCTTGCTCCCCTCCTGACAGTGCCCCTGGGAAAAATGGCTCTTTCCCCGTTTTCCTTCTTTTGGGATTTTGGAGAATGTCCTTCTGAAGTTTTTATTCCTCTGGAGTGTTACTTTCATGTAGGCTCAGATCTGCCTCTCATCATGGCACTGCTGTTTTGTGCGGTGTTTCCCAGTCTTTGGAAAAAACAGAGCTTTCATGACCGAAAGCAGCTTCATAGGCCCTAAATCCTAAGAGGATTTTTATTTTGCTTTCTATGTCTCTGTATGCCATCAGGTGTCCTTGAACACTGTTTCGGACAGAGCAGTAAACTGGGACGCAGTGTTGGCAGGCAATGCCCACTCTTCCCTGGTACCCGCCCGTAACGCAACGATGGTAAATGCAGAACTGCTTGACAGCTTGTGCCAGTAGCTGATGTTATTACAGTAGAACATCAGCATAATTATACGGGGACAGATGAAAAGTGTGTTTATTCAGGTGTCTGTCTCGAATAGCAGCTATTAGTAGATGCTCAGTAACAGGGTGTAAGGAGCACACCCAGATGAGAGCACGCCGCCTTCTGCTTTTTCTTCCCAGCTTCTGGTCATCAACAGTTTAGGGACTTCCTAGGCTGGAATTTGCATCCAGATGATCTGACTCTCTCTTTTGTTACCCTGTGTATAATTTTGGCTTCACAGCATCCCACAGCAATGAATCCATAATTTAACCACGAACCATACGAAGAAAGTATTCTGCCTGGTTTTAAACCAGCTAGCTTCTAATAGGTGCCCATTAGCTTTGACATTATGAGAAACTGGGAGTAATTATTCTCTTTTCACCTTTCCTGGGATCTAAGTCCGCTTAGTCTCCTTTTACTGAAACTTTCACTCATGCCTGCTGTGCATCCCTTTGCCTTTTCTAGCTCAGTATATCCTGCTGAGATGGAACGGGCAGAGACACACATTAAATTGAAGATGTGGGCGCAGGACGGGTTTAGATGTTTGCTGTCCTTCCTCCGCTCCTTTCCTAGCAAGATGAGAGCTCTAAATTAATTATTAGCACTTGTATAATACATCTCGGAGTCATTTCAGAATGTGATTCTTCTAGGCCTTCTTCTTCTGTGATGTTTCTAGGTGTCCTCATAGTTTAGACTCCCAAATGACCCCAGATCATGAGTAAACTTTTAATTCCTTCTTCTAAGGAATGAATTAGAAATAAGTTTAAGGCCACACATCCTTAAGTCTTCCTAGAAGCTGTATTGGGCTCTTCTTTGGTACATCCTATTTATCCACTACTAATCCTGGTCTTTAGTAATGCTTGTAAAAATTTGCTGAGTACTGGAATGACTCTTTGAGGCTTCCCCCGTCCTCCTTCAGGAGCCCTTTAGAAAGGCACCACGTTTGCCTGTCCATCCTCCTGGTGCTGAGGGTCATTTCACAGATCACGGTAGGTAGTTCTGCAACTTCATATTTTAATCCCTCTAGAGTTTTGAATTGATGTATTTATCACTGATTTCCCTAGCACTTGTTTCATAGAATCATAGAATCATTAAGGTTGGAAAAGACCTCTAAGACCATCGAGTCCAACTATTGACCCAACACCACCATGCCCACTAAACCATGTCCCTAAGCGCCGCATCTACACATCTTTTAAATACTTCCAGGGATGGGGACTCAACCACTTCCCTGGGCAGCCTGGTCCAATGTTTAACCACTCTTTCAGCCCGTTTAAGCCTATTCTACTTAATACTTCCTTTGAAACAAGGTCTCAGTCCATCACTCTCGGTGAAAGGCTCCAGGGTGGGACTCATCTTAAACTGTTGTAATCGCTAACTCAGATTGCTTCCCCACTTGGTTTCTTTACACCTTGAGCATTTATCAGGCTCAGCAACACCCTGGGAGACTTCCTGCATCTGGTATGTTTGGAAAAGTCTTTATTATTGGGGATGGGGATTGCCATTAGTAGTTTGATCCTCAAATCTTTTTTACTATTTGAATTTTACATTTAATTTGTCAGGTATTGTATTTATTTGTAATTTCCTGTTTGGAGACAAAATTCTGCTTTCTGAAAGATGTGTCTTTGAATATCCGCCGTCGCTGTGCTGTTCAATGAAGCTGACTCGTTCTGGAGGTCCTTTATGGACCTTGTTTTATTTCAGTTCTGTTTACTTTTGGTTTGATTTTAATTATTCTAAATAGATTGCAGGAAATCGGATGAGATTCAAAACCAAATTGTGTAGGTGTTTACAGGTAAGCAAGACGTCCAAGCTTTACTGATGGTCAGTGGACACGCAGTCAGTCCTATCAGTGGAGTCTAAGGGCAGTTCAGCTCACCATCAAAACCAGAGGTGTGCAGCAGCTGGTCAGATGAGTCGGTTTTTAGGCTCCCCTGACTGCATAGACTCATTCTCTGTTGTATATAACGGGAGCTTAGGCATCTCGCTCACATGTAACCATCTGAAATAAAGTGTTCCAATCTTTAACTGAGTGTGACCTTAATTGAATAATTAAGGTTACTGCATGTTGCTATTAGTTCAAATTTAATTTTATTTTAAAATTAGTTTAAGTACATTTTAATGTTAATTTAAAATTTTAAAAATCTGATTTAAAAACAAGCACAGTACAAATTCACTGACTTTTATCCAGCCTGGTGATGAGGACATGCTGTTATCCATAAAAAAGCAGCCTTAGCAATTTAGCTATTATGAAAACAATATTTTATTTATTATCACCCAGAGAGTTTAAACAGTCGTTCTTTCTTTAGTAATTTACAGTTGAAGGACAGAATCAAAATTCAATTGATGTCAAGAGGAATCTTTTCCTTGGCTTCAAAGAGCTTTGGATGAAGCGGGCTTTACAATACGGACACAGACCACAAAAGAAATGGTTAAAGTCAATGGCACAAACCATGCGAGCAAGGTGGACTCGAGGCTTTTCAGTACTCCAAACAGATCAACAGAAAACTGTTTCTCACCCTTGTCAGCACCGTAACCTGGAAAAGAAAATCGAGTTCCTTGATGTGTCTAGAGACTTTATGAAAGCCCCAAACCTTTCCGTATGCACAGTAACTTTGCCAAAAGAAGGTGGTGAGCGTATCAGTGTAAATGCCGGGCTTTTGGTTTCCAAGGCTTTTGCCTGTGAGCAGAAACTGCCTTGACTAAGAAAAAGATGCTAAAGATGCTTCATTTCCTAATTTTGATTTTCTTATGCCTAAATCTGACAGGCAGCAGATATCGCACATTCGTTTGCTAGTTTAGGGTAGCTACAAATATCGGTGATCTTTTTCATAATGTAGGAATTCAGAAGTGAATACTTATTGCTGAAAGTTTTGAGAGGGCTCTAGGATGTTAGGTTAAAGGATAACAAAAGGATGATTTATGGCATCAGAAACCTTCCCTGAATATAGGTCTCAACAAACTCCATCTATTCTGCTCAAAGCTTGTTAGCTATTTTGATGTTAATCTTTAAACACCTGCACAGGAAAGAAATTGTTGGTATTAGCAGAACCTTTAAACTAGAAAAGAAAAGAAAAAAACACATTAAAAAGATGCAGGAGTGGGGAGTTTTTGTTAAAAAATGTAGATTGAAACAGGTAGGATTATGGATTTTTACAACGTGGGTACTTTGCTACGGCAGCCAAGGGATGCAGTAGATAATCCATCACTTGGGTTCTTTAAATCCAGGTAGATTGTATTGTCTGAACTGTAATGTAATTCAAATATAAAATGTTAATCTCAGAGAAGGGATCTCTTCTACCCTGCACGAGGACAGGCAGGCCGCTGTGATGTTCCCTTCTGGTCTGTAAGTCTACAAACTTTGGTCTGATTCATGTTCATCTTTGTGCACTTCCGAGCCAAGGCGTACAGAGCGCAGGAAGGAGCAGGTCCTCCCTCCTGACCTCTCAGCAGTACTGAAGTCCTGTTGGGGCTCCCGTCAAACGTGTTAACAATACAGTGATATGAAATCTTTGTTTGTTCCAGCATGGGCCTGTATTCACAATATTCGCTCTGGGAAAACGGTTTACTTTTGTGACTGAGGAAGAAGGAACTGAAGCATTTTTTAAATCTAAAGACTTAAATTTTGAACAGGCAGTACAACAAGCTGTCGAGAATGCAGGTAAATGAGACCTAGCTCTTTTTTAATGGAAATCAAATCTAGTCACCCAGGAACATTAAAGCCCAATCCAAAGCCCATTGGCTTTTTGATCATGCCTTAAATGCTTATCTTAACCCATGACCATGCTACGAAATGAAGGTGAAATGAAATTCCTTCCTGTGGACCCAGCACTGTAAGCCTGCTAAGTGATTTGGATTCAGTCTCAAGGGATCAAAGGTTTCTGAACCAGAGACTGTTACTGCTTTTATCATCAAGCAACCCCAGTTTGAGATCAGGTCCTTGTCTGCGGCTAGACCCTCCACCTACGTGTACCAGGTTTGGAGCAATAGTATGTTGTCTTATCACCTAATTTGAACATCAGCTTGTAGCAATAATTAGTTGTTACCCTGTAGTACAACAGTCGTTAGAAAGGGATGAGGTATATATCCCACCCGCAGTGGCATGCTCCATCAGCTCATGTGCTTATATCCACGTGGAACCGCACAGACAGGAATTCTTTGAGTAGTTTGGCAATTTTGGTCTGTGAAATGAGAGAGAAGCAAGTTGGCAGAGAGATTAAATCACAGAATCACAGAATCCCTGTGGCTGGAAGGCACCGCTGGAGATCGCCTAGTCCAAGCCCCTGCTCGGAGCAACGTCAGTGACAGCAGGTTGCTCAGGGCTGTGTCCAGTTGGGTTTTGAGTTTCTCCAAGGATGGAGACGCCCCAGCCTCTCTGGGCAACCTGTTCCTGTGTTTGACCATCCTCACAATAAAAACTTTCCTACGTCTCAGTGGAATCCCCTGTGTTCCCATTTGTGCCCATTGCCTCCTGCCCTAGCCCGACCGCCTCTTTACTCCCACCACCAGATATTTATCCACACTGATAAGATCCCCCTGAGCCTTCTCTTCTCCAGGCTGAACAGTCCCAGCTCTCTCAGCCTCTCCTGGTATGACTGAGACGCTGTACTATAGCATGAAGACCCAAACTGGTTTTTTCTTGGATTAATTTATTTTTCATGTCAGCTCAGTTTTGTGGCGCGCATGCACATCTCTCTACATCCACACGGAAGCTGGGGGGAAATCTCTGGATTGTTGATTCTGGCACTGAAGCTTCATGAGGCAGGAAGATGTTACACAGACTGGGAGAAGCAGAGGGCTCACCAAAATCTTTACAGGGTTAGAAGGAAACTTTTTGGGAATTTCACTATAGGAAAATGAGGGTTAAGGCATTTAAATTAGAGTCACGAGTTATGTGTAAAAATTTTCACTCTCTTTCTCAGTCAAAATCTACTTCATCTACTTTCCAAAACGTTTCTGTTTCTTTTTGTATTTAGTTTCTGTCCCTGCAGAAGCATTTTATCAGAACCATGGTAACCTCTACAGCATGTTGAAGGGAAAAATGGGTCCTTCAAATCTGTACGTGTTCACGGGCACTTTGTGTAAGGAACTACATGAGCACATGGCACACCTGGGCACGGAGGGCACAGGCAACCTCAATGACCTGGTAAGGTAAGGGAGTTTTGCAGCACATCTCTAACGCGTGCGTAACCTATATGGGAGCAGAGATGTTACCGTAAAGCAGGTGGAGCTCAGGCTCACAAGCGTTAGAAAGGCTGTGTCAGGATACTCATCACTGCTTCACAGTTTCAGGCGGCTCGCAGGGTGGACAGGGTTTCATCTAAAGGTGTTTCTCCCGGCTGGGAGAAACATCTGAACTACCTGTTTGGAAGAAAAAAGAAAACACAGCATCTTCCAACAAACCCTGTTTCCCAAAAGATGGGATAAAGGTTTCACATGTTTATAAAGAACTTATGAACAGACAAAATGCTTGATCTTCAGCAGGATGAAAACTTTCCCCGTTTTCCCTGGTTTCCAAGCCTAGCCCAAAACTTAAATAAGACTTCTGCACCTGACTTTGCTGCCAGAACTTCATCCTTCATGTAAAAAAAATCCCTTTACTGAGAGCTTCATGTGACAACAACAGAGCTTTTGACTCCTCCTTCTTCCTGATCATCTGGGACAACACCTGTATCTTGCCTGTCCATCAGGGCTACAAGCTGAATATTGCCTTTGGCTTGGACCCATTTCTAAGACCTCACATCCAGGTTGTCGTTTGCTGACTTCTTCTGCATAATACATTTAAGACACGGCTTTTTACTGCAGCTAAAACACTGAGCGCCTGTCACTTCAATTACTGCAATTTGGATTAACTGGGGAAAAATGTGGGGGAAAGGGGCTTTGAAACCTCCCAGCCCTCAGTCCCACTGGTCTCAATACTGGGGTGCAAACCCCCACATCCCGTGGTGGTCCCCCGCCTGCCTTCTGAGATCAAAGACACATCTGCTTCTTGTGAAAAAGCAGACAGCCGTCAAATCGGTAGCGTGCTGATGTCATGGTTTAACCTCAGTCGGCAACTGAGCACCACGCAGCCGCTCACTCACTCCCCCCTGGTGGGATGGGGGAGAGAATCGGAAGGGTAAAAGTGAGAAAACTCATGGGTTGAGATAAAGACAGTTTAATAAGTAAAGCAAAAGCCGCACACACAAGCAAAGCAAAACAAGGAATCCATTCACTGCTTCCCATCGGCAGGCAGGTGTTCAGCCATCCCCAGGAAAGCAGGGCTCCATCACGCGTAACGGTTACTTGGGAAGACAAACGCCATCACTCCAAACGTCCCCCCCTTCCTCCTGCTTCCCCCAGCTTTATATACTGAGCATGACGTCCCATGGTATGGAATGTCCCTTTGGCCAGTTTGGGTCAGCTGTCCTGGCTGTGCCCCCTCCCAGCTTCTTGTGCACCTCCAGCCTTCTCAGTCGGTAGAGCATGGGAAGCTGAAAAGTCCTTGACTAGTGTAAGCACTGCTCAGCAACAACTAAAACATCGGTGTGTTATCAACATTGTTCTCACCCTAAATCCAGAACACAGCACTGTACCAGCTACTAGGAAGGAAATTAACTCTATCCCTGCCGAAACCAGGACAGCTGGTATGTATATGTATATACTGCCTGGTATGCTGATATTGGCTCACATTTTCTTGTTACCCCCCCGTCTGAATCCATCTGTGGTCTTTTACCCGGGCTGAAGTTTCTGAGGGCAGGGATGGACCTGTTGTTCTCTGCTGTACTGGCACCAGCACAGACCATGGTCCGCGACATGGCGTGGGCGCCCATGGCGGCATTGGTCTACGAGTCATACGTGAAGCATGCATGGCTCCCTGCTGCATCCCTGCTGCAGCCTTGGGGAGCAGGGCGTTCTTCCCGCTGCCGTGGCTGTCATGGACACCGGTCATCGAATCCGAATCAGCTGCTATTTGTCTAAAACTTTTTAAAAAGTCATAGGCTAGATGATAAACCACAGAATCTGTAAGAGTCATCCACAGTAAATCTGTGCTGAGTGTGATCTGTTCTTATGGCTTTGCCAGACAATACAAGATAGAAGAACTGGAATGCAATTCCCTGGATAATTGTTATTTAGCTGCCTCAAAATTAAATCCACAGAGCCAGCAGGTGGCTCCATCTTCCTTATGATCTGTAGGAAAGCGAGAAAGTGAAAGAGCCGTTGCCTGAAATATGCGTTTAGCAGTGGCTGGAACCCAGCAAAGGCTGCGTGAGGGTTTCTCAGAGCTCAAGAGTCCAGGTGAAATGGCCTGGGAAACGAACTCGGAGTTGGCAGGGTAACAGAGGAGCAAAGAGGGACGGAGCGAGATAAAAAGAAAACAAAACAAAGCATTGTTCAGTCCAGCAAATCTGCAGCCAGAGGAAGGATTTCTCGGGGTGTCTGGTTGCAGAAGGGGTTGTGCAATGCCCGGAAGGTCCACATGGGCTAACCTGAAATCAGAGGGGTGGTTAACGGGGAGAAGGGGACGTCAGCGCCCAGAGCCTTTCTGCCACTGCTCAAGTGACCGAACGCTAACTGACGAAGTTCAGCCACATGCAGAGGACTAGCCTGAGGTCCGTGTATCTCCCAGCCTCTGCTTACAATCTGCAGTAAGGGTGTGAGTGAGGTATGAGCCTTGTGCCAGCCCTTCCCACACTTCTAGTGTTGGCAATTCAACACGCCGCATCCTGACCTAAAACGGCTGCAACAGCTTCCCTGTGGCCTGTAAGTCACAGGGATCTTGTCCTTGCAGGCAAGTCATGTATCCAGCAGTGGTGAACACTTTGTTTGGGAAAGGCATCTGCCCAACGAGCCAGAGTGAAATCAAGGAGTTTGAAGAACATTTTCAGAAGTACGATGAGGACTTCGAATACGCTTCTCAGATGCCCGAGTGCTTCCTGAGGTAACGGAGCGGAGATGATGGACGTGGTGTACCTATTACACGCATTTTGCTTGCTGGGATATCAATCGCGAGAGAGATTTCCCCTGGAGGATGATGCGCTGTCTTTATCAATGGTGCACCCTTGGGTCAGGCAGGCTTTCAGCTAGGTCCTTCAAAGAAGTTCTGACCTTGTCTCATGCATTTTCCTGGCATAAAGCAGAAACAACCTTGCCTAGGTGGGCAGGGTCCAGCTTGGACCTGTCAGGGAGCAGCAGAACTGGGCAAAGGGCAAAGGCCTTTAGTTAGAGCCTAAATGTGAGTCCCAAGCTGAGGGGGTCCCCAGCGAGGCATCTTTCCCACACCTTAGCTGTTTTCCCAGCAGACTGATCCCAGGTTACATGGCTGCACTGTTGCAGAGCAGACCTTGGGTAGAGGCAACCAAACTCCAAGGAAGGGAGCCTGTCAGTGCTGTCAGGGCCACGACAGCACCTTGAGCACCTCAAAATAGCCTTCAGAAAGGACTAAGGATGGTCTAAAAATGTGGCCCTTATTTTCTCAGGGGAGGTGATTCTTGAAAGATTGACCTAGGCAATTGTCCAAAGCCACAGTGAAAACCTGTAGTGGAATAGATATGAAAATCTAGGAGTCTTGCAGTCACAGGTCCTGGCTGCAAGATGAGGTCTGGCCGAGGTGAAGTCAACACTACTGTCACTCAGATATACACTTGACTATTCATCAACTGACGGCTGCCCAGGGGCTTTTGGAAAGAAACCAAGGAGTCCTTCCCATGGAAAAGGAAATGTTGGTTTGTGCTGCCTCAGTTAAGTGCTTCTTGTTTGTTGCTTTTCTTTACAGGAACTGGTCAAAATCCAAAAAATGGCTTCTAAAATTATTTGAGAAAGTAGTGTCAGATGCTGAAAGGACCAACCCTTCAGAGACCACATCCAAGGTAAACATCCGAGGCTATGAAATAAGATGACTTCGTTGTCTATTCTGACTGAAGGAATGGAGAGCAGGAATTATTTCAGTACTGGAAGAAATAAGCCAAATACGTCAGCTTTGATAGCTGTACCTTAATTGTCCAGTATTGCTGTTACCTACATTAGGACAGACCCGTAATTTTGAGTCCTGCTCCTCAATTTAGTTTATTTCCTACAATTCTGAGAACTGACATCTTCCTCCGGGGAATTTTAAGCCAAGGGTTCAGAGCTGTGACCCATCGCCAGCCTCCGGTATCGCAGCTGCAGTGAGCAGTTGAAAGAGGTGAGAGAAAGACCTCTTCAGTTGTTTCTCTGAGGGCACTGCGCTGTGAAATTTCAAAACCTTACATGTACTATTTTTAAACCCTGGTGTAGAGTGAGTAGATCCTCCAGCAGCCAGACTAGTAGAAAATAGCAGATTACTGGATTGGAAGCCAAGTACCCACATATTGATTGTGTCAAAGCCGTGATAAGTTGAACCCCTGGTTATTCTCCTTCGCTATGGCCAGAATTCTGCCTATACGGCTGACAAACGCGAGGGCAGAACTGGCCTGGGAATTTTGATCTACCAAATGATTATAGAACGGGTCATTAAACAAACCAGGTTTTATTTAGACTTTAAAAGCTTTACATACCACAATTTATTTCGTAAAATAAACCAGAATAATGGAAAGAAAGAGAGGGCTGGAGAGGGGCTGGTGGGAGGTCAGAAGGTGCAGGAAGTAGGAGGCACGAACTCGGTGTCTCAGATTGGGTGGGAATTTGGAAAAAACAGCGGTCATTTTTTTATTCAAGGTCAGCCTTTTCCCCTCTGTAAAGTAGACAGGAAGCTTTGCCTTGAATGCATGGTTGCCCTGTATTTAAGGAAATACTATAAACAAAAGCTGATCCTAGAACATTACACAGTTGCTATAGTTTCAAAGAATGTCAAGCCATTGAAGTGACTGGTTAGGTCACTAGCAGAGCACCTGGAACTAGGAACTTCGCTGATATATCAGACCATCTCTTCACAACAAGCACCTTTTTGGCAGGAACGGAGAGAACATTTTCTTCATTTCCATTCATTCAACTTGTTCAGTCCCGTTTTCAGGTTCTTTAAAGTAGAGAAGTAGAGCAGGAATTAAAAAAAGAATAGAGATTTCTTTTTTCTTTCTTCCACATACAAGCAACAATGGGGAGCGAGGGAACCAAATCCCCTAAAAACTTTAAGAAAATGGAGGGCAGCACAAGTATTCAGTAGGGATTCACGTGGTGCATTGACTTCTTCTGGCCCTCTGCCTATGAGTGGGTCTCACTTTCTCTTAACAGCTGTCATCTCTACTTTGTGACTGCAAAAAACCCATAACTAACCTTACTTCTCTTTGATAAACTAGTCTTACGTTATATCCTTGAATTCTAGTAAGCCCTACCCTAAACTAGATTTTAATATATTTTTGGAAATACGCATTATTATCTTTTATTTATAACAGACGCTACTGCAACATCTCCTGGATAACTTGCAAGGAAAACATCTAGCTCCCAATTATGGTCTCCTGATGCTCTGGGCTTCCCAAGCAAATGCTGTCCCTGTAAGTACATCAGCTAGAGAAGCACCTTCTCTCTATCCTGTTCAAAAGCCTGGTTTGGGGAAGCAAAGACTTTGAAGCAGAGGTCACGCACACTGCATGTATTCCAAAGAAGGGATTATCACGCCCACATGCATCACTGCAAATATACCCAGGCTGCAGTGCCACAGAAGCAATGACAAGAAAAGCTCTTCTTGTATTTTTCCTAAATTATTATGTCCCCTATCGTAAGATTTTGGGAACATACGCCTCATAGCTATTAAGATCACAGCCTTAAGCTGTGAAGAGCATTTAACTATTCTGAAGCACTATGGCTGTGTTATAGTAGAGACTCTATTTTAAATAGCCTGGTGTCATCGATTGTAAAGAATATCAAAAAGCATAGTATAGAGTAACTTCATCTGTGTGTAAATCCTTGAGTGAATTTGGCTCTTTCGCTTTGGGGGATCTGTCGTACAAACGCCAGTGTTGCTTCAGGGGAAGAAAAGCAATAGTTTGATTCTGCTGCCACTTAAGTTTTGTCTGTGTTGGAAACGGATTTGACAGATTAATGGTACAGATGTATGTATGCTAACAAACCCAATATATCTAACATAGCTTAGGCTGACCAAAGACATTTATAGCAATTTCTCAGATGAAAAATCCATAGCAGCAAAAACATCCTTTATTTACCATGACTACTGAGCTCTTTCCAGCACAGTTATGTCCGTTACAGATGTGATTTAGAAAAAAATGATAGTGAGTTACTTTTATATGTAGTCCTAATGGATATATCTATCTTTTTTGTAGATTGGATATTACTACAATTTACCCTAAAGGAATTTCATCCTTTTCAGTGAGGTTTCTGTGGATTCACATGTTGGTATAAGCGAGAGGCATAGCCTGCTGTCTGTTATCAGGATAACTGACATTCCTTCCACAACACTATCATTACTTACTTCTGTAATATTCAGCTGTAAATAGACAGGCAGATATTCCGTTGTTTCTCAGAATAGTCACAACCACTGTTCTGGTGACTGGAATGATGAAAAAAGGCCTTTCACCTTCCAAGGGGATTTTTTACAAGCTCGTTAAGCCCTTTTATCTGAAACAACTCAGTTATCCCTCCTCGGCCCGTGGAGTGAAGCCACGGTGTCCAAGTGCTGTACAAGAAAACTAAGCTACCAGATTTGTTTTGCAGGAGGGCTGCATCCGCATGGGGCTATTTGGGAAATAACAGTAAGAGTTCTCATCCCTCACCAGCACAGATGGCCCGCAACCAGATCGGCGTGCAGACTGCATCTCCCGCTACTCAGCAAGAGGAGAGAGACTCCTGGCAGTGCTGCGAGTCCTTCTGGTTTCGTCCTACTTAAGAGGATTTTCTCCCTTCCTAAATTTCTTGATTTTCAACTTCATTGCATAATCAGTTAGCAAATTATTTCTAAAGGGGATATACTACTGCTTGTTTTGCTGTTAATTACAACTTTTCCTGCCCATTTTAGTGTAACTCACTGTGACAACGCTGCAAATTATTTCACCTCATTTCTGCTAATATTAGTAGGAATTTACTATTTAATTTTTCTTCCATTCATGCAGCTAAATCTAATCACACACAATGATTTAGTAATTCATTTTAACACCTAGTTATTTGAAATTAAAGAAAGGATTCTGTGTTTCAAAGGTCAAAGCCAAAGCTATGTAATATTCACTGAAGATAAGTACACAGCAGATGACTAGACCTAATCTCCCAGGATCTGAGCCCTTAGATGTGGATTTACCCCAGAAGCACAGCTCCCTGTGCATCCTAACTACAACAGGCACATCCAAAAAAGCGCAAATGTTTTCAGCTGCCTCTGTGATTTGCTACAAGGATACTGTAATTCTGTTCCATATTCCTGAGTTAAAGTACTTTCATCTCTGTTTAGATTGCGTTCTGGACCCTTGTTTTCATACTCTCTTATCCTTCCATTTACAAGAAAATCATGGAAGACCTGACTTCTGTTTTTGGCAAAGCAGGTAATAAATCCGATGATGTCCTTCTGGAACCTAGAAAGTATTCATTCTGTGTTGGCCCAGCACATGGCCAATGGTCAATGGCTGGGAAAAACGAATGTTGCTGCTGAGGGTACTACTGCTGACATAGAGTCCAGCTCTGAGTTCTTTATTCAGCATATGCTCAAGATGTATTTTTAAGCAAAACCACCTTTGATGTAAGCAAAAGAAGGGTAGAAAAAGAACCAAATGTATTTGTCTCTTCATTCCACACCTATCATTTAGACCTAGATTTGTATTAACCAGTCTTGTGCTTTTTTCATGCATCTATGAGAGGGTCAGATGAGGTCTTTCAATTCAGCTGCTTTTCATGGTGTGATGTCCACCAGTTACAGCTACTCTGTGGAAAAACAGGCCAGGAACTGTTCTCTTTTCTCTCGTCTGAGGATGATTTGTCCAGCATGATTCACCCCCACATGACTAATCTCTTTCCCTCAAAAAACAGTCACCTACTGGGAGCAGTCATTCACATATGCAGTCCCCTGAACAATACTTAGACTTCCATGGAAGACTCTTTGTTGACATGGTCAAAACCACATCAAGGAATGTGGTTTCGATCGTGCCCCTGTACTCGGCACTGGTGAGGCCGCACCTCGAATACTGTGTTCAGTTTTGGGCCCCTCACTACAAGAAGGACGTTGAGGTGCTGGAGCGTGTCCAGAGAAGGGCAACGAAGCTGGTGAAGGGTCTGGAGAACAAGTCTTGTGAGGAGCGGCTGAGGGAACTGGGGTTGTTTAGCCTGGAGAAGAGGAGGCTGAGGGGAGACCTCATCGCTCTCTACAACTACCTGAAAGGAGGTTGTAGCGAGGTGGGGGTCGGTCTCTTCTCCCAAGGAACAAGCGATAGGACGAGAGGAAATGGCCTCAAGTTGCGCCAGGGGAGGTTTAGATTGGACACGAGGAAAAATTTCTTTACTGAAAGAGTGGTTAAACATTGGACCAGGCTGCCCAGGGAAGTGGTGGAGTCCCCATCCCTGGACGTATTTAAAAGACGTGTAGATGAGGCGCTGAGGGACATGGTTTAGTGGGCATGATGGTGTTGGGTTGATGGTTGGACTCGATGATCTTAGAGGTCTTTTCCAACCTTAATGATTCTATGATTCTAAGGAACATGTCAATAATTAACCAATAAGAATAATCATGAACCAGTGCTTAAGCCTTTCTCCTGGCCCTGTTTTATTTGCTAGTGTTAACATAGCCCAAGAGCTCAGCCTTGACTACTTGTCTTGGTGCCTACAGTCCCTGAGATTCCCATGCAGTGTCCTACCAAAGTACTGAAAAAGTCCAGGGGCTCTTAACTTCCAAGATGACCTTTGTTTGGCCTCTTCTGGCAAATGCCATATCTACAGCTACCTTAGAGTTATTAAATTATCTTCAATGTCTTTTCTTAAATTGTACTGATTTTGGTTCATTTATTTACTCTGAAATATAAAGAACATTTCTGGGTGTAAACAAGATCTTAAAGTCTTGAGGTATTCTATCAGAAGGTCTAAAGCAAGACGTGTCAGCATGTATCAAAACAAGTATGAGATCTAATTTTTACATGCAGTCTTCTTTCTCATGCCATAACAGGTAAAGATAAAATAGAAGTCTCTGAAGAGGACCTTAAGAAGCTCCCTTTTATTAAATGGTGCACTTTGGAAGCCATACGGCTGAGGTCTCCAGGTGCAATCACCAAGAAAGTAGTAAACCCAATAAGAATTCAGGTCAGTTTCTTTTTTTTTTCTTTCCCCAGAAGGATGCTGTATGATTTGTCTGGAAAGTGGCCTCCCAATAGGTATAGATAAAATTAAAATAGTAGAGATATTCCACAATCTCACATATAAATTCTGTTTAGTTTAACAGATTTTTTCATCATCATTATTTTAATTGTCATTAATTTAAGAGTGGTTTTGCCTCTTTTTCTCATAGTCTTACCTTCAGTTTTTAATTGACTTTACATTAAATTGAATTGAGCTGGAGATACTGTGCTGATGGTATATGAAATAGTAATCAGACACAACAAATACAGTAAAAGGCACCACGATTTAGTAACTGATAAAACTCGTTCTTTTCTGTTTGTTCTCTTCAGTGCCGTTTAGAGGGGAAGTGCCAGCATTCAGGAGTCTAACAAATAAATGTTTGGGAGAAAAACACTCTCTCTTAAGGAATCAGCACTCATGCCCATTTAAAAAATTACTGAAGTCCCATAAAGGTCTATTGTCATATAAGTCTTTCTATGAATTTCTTTGTATTTTTAAGGAAGTGCTTAACAAAAGATGTAGAAAAAAATACCAGTTCACATGGTACATCAAGAAGTGGGAAAGACAGAAATAATGTTACTATTATTTCTATACCTGAAAAACCAAATGAGAACAAAAATAGTCTTTCCACATTCGCCACTGTTTAGGTCTTTCTTGTGGAAAAATGGCAACAGGATGAAGCAGCTTCAAACATGTAATATGTCTACTGTGGCTTTACCACCTTCACTTGTCCTGTTCGGACCTTCTGCTGATGGAAGAGAAGTACTAAAGAGGGACTGTTTTGTGAGTTGAACCCGTGATTTTCTCTTTTCTTAGAGTTTTTTCTCCTTTTCAGAATTTCACCGTCCCTGCAGGTGACCTGCTGATGTTGTCGCCGTATTGGTTGCACAGGAATCCAAAATATTTTCCTGACCCAGAAATGTTCAAACCTGTAAGTTGTCACTCTTAGCGTGAGTATTCTGCTGTCTTTTCTCCTCTTCACTTATTTCACAACAAAAGCACATGGACAAATTGGCTTAAAGTTGGGTATTCCCCATCATCTAGAGGATGGCCTTCTATACAGAAAGGATGTGCACAAAAAGGAGGAGCCTGTAGGAATAAGCAAGACTTGAAAAGTTCAGTTATATATTCCAGATAATATGGTACTACTTTATATCACTTTGATCTTGATTCAAAGCCCACCATGGAAAGACCCCACTGATTTCACTGTTGAACCCAACTCCAAGTACTCTCCTCTCCCTGGCATCTGTCTGGATAGCTCATCTCCACGTATTTACCCAGGCTCATTGGTCTTTCCAGTCAGATGATTTCTGGTAGGTATTAGCTCTGCTAATTCAGTAGTTCATCTAGAGTTTCTTGATTGTTATTCCACTCCCGGTGGCCGTGTGGGCAGGCTTGTAACTGCTCTTTTTAGCACCATCTGCTATAGAACGGTTTGTCTTTTTTTACAGAAATACATCAAGGAGTAATTTAAATAAAACTTCCCTTCTAGCAAACTCTTCACCGATTTGAAATCCCTCATAACAATTCCTGTCTGTTTGAAACCCTAAGCAGAAACCTTGATGCAGCAGCTTATTCCTTTAGTAACTGTATTCCTAAAAAGCAAGCTAGCTTGTTTTTTAGAAACTCACCCTTTTTCCATGAGGAATAGGTGAGTACCCCTCGGACATTGCCATTCCAAATGGTACCACCACCTTGCTTCATCACCACTGAGATTTTTTTTCTTGCTTTTATTGGATTTTGATGCTAACAGGTTTCCTCTTCAGAAAGCTCTAAACAGCCCAAGCTGAAAAAAATCCGAAATAAACAAACACAAGATTACATCTTCTCTAAGACAGCTTCATCAGAGGAGTTAGCCTCCATAAACTTGACAGGGTGTTGCTTGAAGGCCTTGGTAGAGTTGCACTGAGTTTCTGGAGGCTGGTATATATAGTTTGTCACCCAGCATTCAAGAGATTTACCTCTGTCAGTGCCACCCACCCAAACTTTAGCTGATATTGCTTTGCTCCTCGTGTTGCTCCTTTTCTCTTAAAGTAACTCAGGATGGAGCAAGGAGCTCTCTGGGTACAGACAGGCTGTTTTCATTGGGAAGAGTTTAATTTTCTCACACGTTGGCTTGCACCTGAGAACGGGGCTGCGCAATCCTTGCCTTTCTCTTGTGTGACAGCTCATACACTTTGCATTTATCTGTGCACAGTGTCTTAGAAACAGTTTGTGTGCAAGACGTGCACGAGCCGTTTGTGTGCTGTCATACAATTTTGTGGCTGAGGGAAGGTACTGGTTGAACATTTGCTTTGAACGTGCATATATTTAAAAGGAGAAGGTCGCAGTTTTATAGGCATTTCAATAGCTCAAGACGCAGGATTTAGAAAAATGGGGAGGCATAGGAAGAACGCTTTAAGGGTGATTTTAAAAACCTCTCCAGCACTAAGCATGTTTCAAATGGGACCCTCATTTCTTTCCCTGAGTTGCTCCTGACTTTTGAATCCAGACTCTGACACTAACAGGTTGAATGCAAAAAATGGCATTAGTGCAACTTTGTATTGAGCATTAGCTGTCCAAGGTCATTTTTAGCCTGGAGAAATAACGTTAAGCTTTATTTATATAAGGCTGATTTGGAAAAAAAAAAAGTTTCTTCCCACAGGATCGTTGGAAAGAGGCAAATTTAGAGAAGAATGCTTTCTTGGACAGCTTTGTGGCATTCGGAGGAGGGAAGCATCAGTGTCCAGGAAGGTCAGTGAAACAGCTGGGGTTTATTTATTCCCAAAGCTTGCAGAGAACAACTCTCTTGAACCGGGCTCCTCTTACACTTGGAGATAAAGTGTTTTCATTGCTTTGCTCTTTGTCAGTCCCCTAATGTTCAGTATTATCTGGACCTTGTTTAAACTGATTTGAAAGTGGTTTCATTCCTGGAAAAGACAGGTTAAGTCACGATGTAAAAGCAGAATCTGAGACTAGCTTATCAAGGGATATCCCCCAGGAAGGAAAGTCAGCCTAGCTCTGCTGCTGCTGAGGCACCTTTTCATCAAGGGAGAGTTGTTCCATTTACAAACATGCCAGTTTACAGACACAGGCTTTTAGGCTGCCATAAACCTGTTCTAAACTAACCTAAAGAACATTTCTCTGGTCTGAGACTCTCTTTCCATCCTCTACGATGCCATTGACATCTCTGCTAATCTTCAAATGTCTTAACTGTCTCCTCTCTGTTTAAATCTTGTCTTTGCATTAAGGCCCACGCAATTGTATGATGGCTTAAGTTGCAGATCCTGTCTCCCTTCACTCCTCCAGCAATGCCAGCCTCAATGCTTCCTGCATTCCTTCTGCTGTTTTCTCTGCTGTCCCTCTTCCTGGAACAAGTCCCAGGGAGCCAGCTGCTCCTCATTTCTGTGTTCAAACATCTCTACGCTCAATTCTCTGCCTTCAAAACACGGTCTCCTCTAGGAAGCAAATAACCAAGAATCCTTAAAACTGGTCAGTTTAACTCAAGAGTCCCATGTGGAGCGAGGAATCCAGACGGTGTTGCAGAGGATCTGCATTCTTGAATCTGCACCCTATAGCAGGCTGGACATGGGTGTCAGATAAACTTTGTGAAGACATTAAAGACATAAACAAAATGAATAAAACTGCATTCACCATTTAGGCTTGCCGGCAGAAAGTGCTCACGTACTGCTGTACCTCCGTGACTTGTACCATATTCCTAAGCTAAATATGAGCACAGCCTCATTCCCAGCCAAGGGCAATAGCAGAATTCACAAGAGGCATCCGCAGGTACAGGACAAGCTGCAAAACAATGTTTCTGAAAGCTGCTTGTTTATATATACTGACCTATTTCTTTGTTCAGGCTGTTCTCTGGACTCTGATAATATCTTTAAAATAAGTTCGTGGTTGGAAAGAAAATTATAACATTTCTACATAGGCAATGGATGGAGAATCTTTTTCTTGCTGACATACAAAAAGTCCTTTCAAACCCTTTGGCAGTCCACATGGTAACACACACCTTCACATTTTTCAGCAATAATTCTAAAAGAATAATGTGGTGGTCTTGGAAGAAAGGAAATTAAATCAAGGGATGTATCTAGATCCCAGGTTGCAGATTTCCTTGGTGTGACTGAATGAAACAATGATATTTCAAGTTTAAGATGCATTTTCATTTAATTCAGTACTGGGATTTATAAATAAAGAAACATTTAATTTCTCCATTGCAAAAGTTCATCATGAAATTAAAAGCTAATTTAATCAAACTGAAAGCCAGAAAATAACTTACTTGTCAAATATTCTAGGAAACTGACATGGGAAGAGCTCCCACAAAGCCATTTCTGTGCCATCATTTTTACCTAAAAGAAAAATTTGATGGCAGTGAAGCTACTTCTGTCTAACCAGGTGACTATTGCCGGTGCGACTGTGCTTATCTTGCATGGCTCCATCTGTTGTCTCCTATCTTATGCTGACATTGTAAACCCTTCAGCCCAACGGCCATTTCATTCTCAGACTCCATTTACTGCAAGACCTCAATCCACAGCTGGGCTCCTGGGTTCCAGCACAACACCAATACGTAGCAGTGCAACAGGGGCAAGATTTCAGAAAGCAAATCTTTGTCAAACCCCCTTGTCACTAAATAAAATGGGAAGGCTTCAGTGACTCAGAGTGCTAGGGGAGGCCCTAGGACTCGGTCATGAATACGAAAGACAGGTGGGAACTAAGGGGCATTTAGCTGCAAGAAAGCTCATGGTTTCTGCTCAGTACAATGTGCTGTGGGAGGGAGGGATGCACTGGGACTCTGCAGTCCTGCCTTTCCCTCCTGGGCTGTCCCTCTGGCCACCCTGGCACATGTGTGTTGCTTATCATCCTTGTGCCTCAGCATCTCTACAGAGCAGAATAACAACAGCAGTCTACTTGGAAAAGCACTCTGAGACCTAACGGTGGGAAGTGCTGCAGTTATCGGTTATATCCAATGCCACTCGGACAGATTGCAGATGAACCCCACCACGGGTTCAGAGGTGTCAGAGCTGGTCAGCTCACATCCAGCTGTGCTTGTGTTTGAAGGACGGACCTCTGTAAATGCAGCGCTTCCACTTTCAGGGCCACCTAGAGGCATTTTGGCATTTGGCCACATCCTGGTACATCTGTGCCAAACCAGTGAGGATGGCTCAGAGGCAGAACCTCAAGCACCAGGGGCCCAGGACCACACTGTGCAACCAGTGCAGTGACTGTAAGGAGTCCACCTTTGTACGGTGCCACCGGCATGGAGTTTGGGCTAGCAAGTCTTGCCTGACCTGAGCTAATTTCCATTGAAATATCTCTGCACTGCATTCCCCCGAGCTCAAGGTCACCAAAAGCTCCCTATCTCAAGGTAATTCCAATGTGAAATCACAGAGGTAATTTGGGTCTGAAGCTATGCCAAAACAAACAAGCATCCTCCCACTCCGGAGCACAGGGTGGCTCAGTGCACAGATCTGGATGGCTCTGCAGGAGTTAGCTTGGGTCTCGTGGGGCTTATTAGCTTCCTCCTCACACCTGCCAGGCCAAATCCAGGCTGATGCCATGTGCAGTCATGTGGCCTTCTCCCCAGCGAATTCCCCAATAGCTGTTTTATCCAAGTTTTCCAGCATATCTCAGATAATGGAAAATAAACTGTGTAGAAGAGCAAGGCAGTATTAATATTTTAACTAAGTATTTAAGACATGTCTCAATTCTGCAAGTGAGTAATCCCATGACCTGGCATAGGTACATGCTAGTGCCTGAATGCAGAAAGCTCTTGTACATACCAACATGAAAAAATAATAGCCTAGAGGAGTTCACCTGCAGTTATCTGAAATCTCCGGACTGACTAAGAAAGACCCTTCTGAGAGTGTTACAGAAAAAAAATCATGCCCTTGGGTCTCATACTGCATTCTAACGCTGACGCATTAAATAATAACTCCCACTGTCACAGCTACTCTGATGTCATCAGGCTCCCAGCTGTATTCTATAACTTTATATAGCACAATTAGTCATATAGCCTTTTCTATATTTGACTGTCTTCTCACTCCTATGAAGTTATTTCAAGTCAGCAAGCGTTAGAAGAACATAAATGTTTACACAGTGGAAAAAACCATAATGATAAGGGGCTGTTTTAAAATAGGGTGTCAGAGGGATACTGTCGGTCTAACGTTTCACCGGAAAGAAGGGGCAGCCACTGCATTTGTGTTTGTCGCTGAGCAATGAAGCTGAACAAAGCTACGGCATATTTTCCTACTGAAGATAAACTTTCAGGCAGAGCTAAAGCATGGAATGTAAAATGTGTCAAAGACACCCTGTTTCTTATCTGATGATAACACACGTGTGATCATCAGGCTGGATGACCAACGTTTTCCTCCCTTTTCTTGCAGGTGGTTTGCTATCATGGAAATCCAGTTGTTCGTTGTGCTGTTCCTATACAAATATGAATTTGTGCTTTTGGATGCAGTACCAAAGGAGGTAAAAGATCCATGCATTTATACAGCATTCCACGTCTTTATATCTTTCATTCATCACGCTCAGCTGAACAACCATGCTCAACTGTGGTTATGTATAATGAAGCAAAATTTTGAGAGGAGCGTTAATAAAACATGTAATGAATAACTCAATCTTCATTTTAACTCAGAAAACCCAGAGTAACTCCAGCAATGTCGTGGGGCTGCGCTGCCTACACAAGAATGCACCTACAAGAGTATTTTGTCTCATCATTGCCTAAACATTACCAGAGATTTTTTAATTGCTTTCTGCCACTCACAAAACCAGTGAATATGGAACTGGATTATTAATACTTCAAAGATATGAAATCAGATGCAGAACTCGCAGTGCTCTTCCACTACATATTCAGTGGTGGAAGAGAAATGATTAGGGTAAGACTGTAGGAGCAACTGTGACATAGAAAGGTTTTACCATTAACAGAGAGTGGGGTGGTCTCCACTCTCAGAAGTAATTCCCTTCCCCATTTGCACTGTGTCCTTTCCACTTTCCAAAAATCCTCGTTCCTCACAAACATGGACTGCTGTGAAGTCAGCATGTCTGCCTGTCACAACCTAAACACAACAAACGTCCTTCTATGACCAGATGACCCACCTAGTGGATGAGGGAGAGGCTGTGGATGTGGTCTATCTGGACTTCAGTAAGGCCTTTGACACCGTCTCCCACAGCATTCTCCTAGAGAAGCTGGCCTCACGGCTTTTAGACAGGTGGACTCTGTGCTGCGTCAAAATCTGGCTGGACGGCCGGGCCCAGAGAGTTGTGGTGAATGGAGTT
>NW_008796220.1:3903789-3906269 GCF_000699145.1 Aptenodytes forsteri | reverse complement strand
TGGTGGTGTTGGGTTGATGGTTGGACTCGATGATCTTAGAGGTCTTTTCCAACCTTAATGATTCTATGATTCTATAGCTAAACTGCCAAGGAGAAGAGGGAGAAGTTTAGAGTGGCATGGGCTTTGTATGATTGCCCTTTAGGCTGGAAGTTAGAAGCCAGGAGAACTTAATGCCTCTGCTCTCCATGAAGAACGTGAGATATTGATCTCAAGTAATGGTAGAAAGTCCACCCAGAATACGGAGAAAGGGTGCTTCTTCCTGACTGATGGTGTGTTGCCACGCCAGCTCTCACTGGAGTTTATTGTAACTTTGGTCTGCACCCACAGGCAATTATGCTGGTGAAGATATTCAAAACCATTAGAGTTTCTTAAGATCTCATGTGTCATCCTCTATCAGAGCGAGTGGAATAAAAGTAATCATGAAGGCCCTACTCAATGGCTTGAGCAAAGCCAAGAAATACTCTCAGTATTTGGTCTTGGTTCTCTAAGACCAAAGCTCCAAGAATATGCTTATATCTTAATATTAAAGCACAGTGATAATTCCATTAACTGAACTAACTTAAATGTTTCTACTGATTTTCTTCTTTTTGCAGAGCCCTTTACATTTGGTGGGGACACAGCAACCCATGGCACCATTCCGGGTCCAGTACAAATGCCGGGAATGAAAGCTGCCCAGCGCTAACTTACCTTCCTTTGCCAGCCACCCCTGGATGGATGGGAGTACTGAGCTGCTTCCCTGTCCTACATCTTCAGATAGGTTCTCTGCCTTAACAGTGCTTAATTTCAACTTTAAATGCTGTACATACTCTGCGCTGTGGTATGCCATACCAGTATAGTTGTATCTGTGCTCCTCACCTGATTGCCTACCTCCTAGTATTTAAAAATCAAGCTCTCCTGCTGCATTCATAATATGTGGGCCAATTATTCACAGACTTTGCAAATCTGATACACTAAACTCACCAAACAGACATTCAGGACAAAAAGCTGCTACGTTTGGAAATCCTGCATGGAAGTTGTGCTAGAACCAGCGGAAAAACAGGTCCCTTGGGCCAGGTCACTGCTTCCTGCAGGTCTCTTCGAACCAAGGCCAAAGCGGTGCCTTGTGGTAACTCCATACGGCTCCCTGGTGCTGGTTTGCGCAAAATACAGGACAGTGCTGAGCAGAGACCTCCAGATCAGATCTGCAGCCATGATAAACTAGCATCACTTATGTATCACTGCCTGTGTAGGTAGGTGAAGATCTGGCCTGCTCTGCCTACAATCAGTGCCAACTTTTTGCAAATAAAATGCATTTGTAATGGAAAAATTGCAAGCATGGGAAACACTGGCGTCTTGTTCCACTGGAGCACCTAAAATTTCTACTGAGCTTGATTTGCTCCACAGGATTCAGAATCTGTCCTTGCATGAATATGCAATGAAAGTTTGATCGTGATCTTCGGCTTCTAATGAAAAGTGATTGCAAGAAAAGCTATTGCTATTCATTAGACTGGTTATCTAATACCTAGGACACTTTTGCTTTCCCTTTAACATGACTTACTTACAGAACAAATTGCACAAATCTAAAAATATTTAATCCTATAAAGAATACCTAGTAAAAGTTGTTCAAAGAAGCTGTCAAATAAGTTCAGATACCAACACTTTAACTGCTGTCAGATTTCATATATGATAATAGCTGGCATGTATTTTTAGTCTT
The DNA here is from genome assembly GCF_000699145.1 of Aptenodytes forsteri. Taxonomy (NCBI): domain Eukaryota; kingdom Metazoa; phylum Chordata; class Aves; order Sphenisciformes; family Spheniscidae; genus Aptenodytes; species Aptenodytes forsteri. The sequence continues at coordinate 3,904,576 of NW_008796220.1, read as the reverse complement.
TTAAGTAAAGATTATTCATCATTTTAGAAGTATTTGCAAAAAAACATAAATGTACTTTCAACAACAGTAAAAACTATGGGAATAACATCTGTAGGAAAATAGTACATTGTATAATTCATTCAATGGTTGGCTTACCTCAGTTATGGATACAACAATTTAACAAACTTCAATGATTTATATGGCTGGAAAATGATTCATCCAACTTCTAATTTAGCTCATAATGGTTAACTCTGCAAGAGTTGGACTCTTAACTGCTGTTTCAGAATCTCTTCCATAACTGAAAACTATTCCCTTGGTTTTCATGTGTGGTCATTACCCAAAAATGTATATTTTAATTTTAAAATTTGGAAATGTCCAAAATACCTGTTCAGGTATCATGTAGTTTGGTGAAGATAATTTTTTTTTCCCAATGTGCATTTCTTTTTATTTTTCTGTTTAATTGATTTTGGGGTTTGGGGATTTTTTTGTGTGTGTGGTTTTGTTTTGGTCATTTTTCTTCCCCAAAAGAGGTAACTCAAAAAAGCAAAATTCTGTAATGGCAAACTTGACTTTAAATGAAAAAGGTCCCTAAAGGAAACATCCTTCTCTCTAAACTGGAGAGGGATGCATTTGATGGGTGGACTGTCCAGTGGGTGAGGAATTGGTCAGATGGTCACATCCAGAGGGTAGTGGTCAATGGCTCAATGTCCAGATGGAGATCGGTGACAAGTGGCGTCCCATAGGGGTCTGTATTGGGACCGGTACTGTTTAATATCTTCATCAATGCCATAGACAGTGGGATCGAGGG
>NW_008796220.1:3888984-3903025 GCF_000699145.1 Aptenodytes forsteri | reverse complement strand
ATGTCCCTGCCCATGGCAGGGGGGTTGGACTAGATGACCTTTAGAGGTCCCTTCCAACCCAAACTATTCCATGATTCTGTGAAAGTATAACCTGAAGATCAGCATCAATTTGGTTAGAATGAGTAAAAGGCATCTGAAGCCACTTGTGAAGATTTACAAACACACCACTGCAGATGGGTTCTAATCTGTCCTAAACACAGTCACAGTTCTGGTGTAGCTTCTGCATATTGCTGAATTTTTCAGACTTGGTGTGATCTTGTGCCTGCTGAGAACTACATTCTTCTTCCTTCCACATCCCGCAAGAATAGCCTGTGGGCAATGTTAGGGTATGTGATAAAAACCACATTCCCCCCCATACACAGAGGAGCAGACAAGCAAAAGCAGGTGAGGAGCCTGAGCAATGCCCTGCCCAACACCTCCCAGGGCCGGCCATGTCCTGGGGTGACACCCAGCAGCAGCAACAGGAGCAGCTCCCACCTTTTGGGCTGAGAGAGGAACACTGCCTGTGGGTATGGGACACACTGTGGGGTGCAGGGGAGGAGCAGCTTGTGGTTGCACAAGACTTCTTGTGGGATGTTTAGGAGAGGAACCAAAGGTGGGGAAAGGGAGGGATCAAGGTGGGTTGGGGAGGAACAAACGGGGAAAAATAGAGGGATAAGGGGATAAAGGAGGTTAGTTGCATGTACACAGGCTGCGAGTGGTATGGCTTGTCTGGCTATGCCCTCTGCCTGGTCAGTGCAGTCTGTCCTGTCTTCTCCTTTACACGCTGTTTTTAACTCTTTTCCTGGGTGAGGGGCCCTCTTGTGTGTGCATGTGTGGGTATGGGGGTGTGAGCGCAGCAACTTGAGTGGGACCATGGGTTGGAGGGGCCATGGGTCCATGGTGCCAGCAGCTCGAGGGAGTGTGGGTGTGCATACTGTGTGGGTGTGTTATGTCAGTGTGTGATCGCTACCAAAAATCCGTGCTAGCTGAATAGGTGAAGTGTGTGTCTCCCAGGGTGAGGCATGTGGAGGAGCTGGCTGATGGAGGGACCAGGGGGTTCAGGCTAGCTGCTGCAGAGCCCATGGGGCCGGGGGGTCGACTGAGACCTGTTTGTACATGTGTGCATATGTGTTTCTCTGGGCAGGAGGCAGCTGGGGAGAGTGAGGGTTCAGGACCAGCTACTGGAGGGATCCGCATTGTACATGTGTATTTTTATATATATATTTTGCACTCACAGACCTTCACCCTGGTCTGCCAGAGAGGGGAGCAGGATGAAGCTGTTGGTGCTGCTCATAAGAGAGCTGAGTGTTTCTGTCTGTGTTGGCCAGTGGGGCCATCAGTGCATACACACATTGTACGCGTGTGTTTGTGCATGAGTCTGCTGGGAATCCACGCACAGCCTCACTGCAGGCTGGACCCAGGGGCGTGGAGCTGCGGCAGCCTTGCCTCTGTCAGGCTACCAGATTTAGCAACTCCCTAGCAGGCTAGAATCAGTCATGAAAATATTTGTCCTGAAAGGCAGGACACATTTTTATTAAAGTGTAGGCTTTTGGCAGGAAAGAAGTACCTGTTCTTGACAGCCAGAGAGATACCAAACAAGCAGGTGAAGAAAAGTGGGCTTGATGCTGGGATCCCATTGCTATGTGACTGCCCTGTAGTGGATGACAGCTCCACGCACTTGCCGTACTTTCCTAGGTAGAAAAAACCAAGGGAAGTGGATTAGTAAAGCAATGTGGTGGTCAAGTGATAGAGCTAAATGGGGTCTTCTACCTGGAAATAGTTCAGAAGCTTCTGGTGGAGGGAAAGATGGCACTTTGCCACTGGGACAGGGTTAAGCGGGTATTAAAAGGCCATCACGATACCCTACTCAGGACTGGATTAACAGTGTCTAAATTATTCTTCTTCATGTGTTTGTCCAGTCTGCTTTTAAATACGGCAGTCCTGAATTTCCATGGGGCATTTGTCCTCTTACCTGACTCTCCCTACTGTTACAAAGCTTTTCTACATATCAGTAGGAGGAGTCAGAATGAGGTTTTTATTCATACTACCACCACAAGGGTAGTATCTCCTTTCCACAAGCAGGAGACTTTTAACCCAAAAATAAAAAAAATTACTGTATTTTGACCTATCTTCGTTATTTCTACCTTCTGGATGAAGTATGGATGTTAAAGGGAATGCAGTGGGGCATCCCTCAGAAACCATCCTAGAAAATGCAATTTTTCCTCCCCCAGGCATGCCATAGGCCAGATCTATCTAAGCAAAACCCACGGTTTGGGCTGGTCAGGGCTATATGTTGGTATTCATTTCTATTGGGATAAGTAGCTCCCATGTCTAAGCCAGTGAAACAAATGGTAGGAGTCTTCTTAAGGAGAGAGAGGAAATCTAGAGTTATGAGAAATGAGCAATAAAACTTTTAAACCAAATTTCCTTTGACAATTTTTGGACTTTATTGTATATTAAAGAAGAGTTTCAGGAAAAAAACCACAGAAACTATCACATTGCAGCCAAACCTTTTTTGATACTTTTGAGGAAAGTATAAACATTTTCCCTGAAATCATAAAATTTCCTGTGGAGATAAAATATTTGAAGAAAACTCATCAAAACATTTTGAGTTAAAATTGTTGACCTACTGCAAGTGAATCTTCTCCAGTCAGCACGTTGAAAAGATAACCCGTCGTATCAGCAGCCACCTCCCAGAATAATCGCAACTTCTTTCATGTCTTCCCTCTCATGAGCCTCACTGAAGGCCCCTCTCATCTGTACTTAGCAGTCAAGTATTTCAAGTGGTCTCTTTCTTTACGCTAGTAACGGTATTCGCTATCTTTTCTGTGCCACTGATTGTCACAGAAACCAGAAGTTTAGGCTTAGCACGTATACCTCCTGAAAATAGATATCTGGGGACTAAAAGATATGGCTGTAGCCATTGAGAGGTAAGCTAAAAATAATTACTTCCTTTCGAAAAGAAATTAATTCTAAGGCCCTAGCTCTGTGCTGTGCCTAAGCACTGTGCCAAGCAAAACTCAACTTAAGCATGTGTTTTGCTTTAAGCAAACACTTAAAATGGATTTGCAGAATAAGAATGGATTTCAATTTAAGCACACACTTAAGCGCTCTGCTGAACCACGGTCCAAATGCCTCAGTTGCTAACCCGTTGTTTACAGTTAGTCTTGGCATCTGTGTTGCAATTTTAAAGATATACGAGGGTTAGTGGAAATACTGAGGTAGCTTTGCTCATTTTAGGTGAAACTGGCAAATGTTAAGGGCCTTTAGGAAAAATATTTTTTTAAAACTGTCACATTTATAGCATAAACCAGTAGGCTTTATTGGCAGCAAGCATCTTTCCCAGTTATTTGGTACATTCTAAATGTGTGGCTCATCAGATGGCAAAAAATACTTCCTCTCCACCGGTATGCAGTGGAAGGGGAATTAGACACAAGAAAGGCATTCAAAAGATAGCAAGCGTTTAATTGAAACAACCAAGGAGAAGCTTTCATCATGTAGCCATTCTGAATGACATTGGACATGCAACTGATTGGCACAGCATTATTTTTTTCCACTTTGATCATAAAATTACTAGGAAAGGCTTAATGGAGTTATAAATATCTTGTTTCCATGAGAGTCCTGGGAAGATAATTATAGCACTGAAGTCTTTACAAAGATAGAGCATTTATAAAATGATATTATCTGAGGACTCCAATGGATAACGCAGGGAACTCTGCGCTCTATTCCCAGCTCTCCTATTGACTCACTCAATAGTTCTTTGGGCGAACCACTTAATCCCTCAGTGACTCAGTTTCCTCATCTATACATTGGGGTAATAATGATAATTACCCACTGCTGCAAAGTCTGTATGGATTAAAAGTTGTATGTATTGCTCACACTCATCAGAGCACTCAAGCCTGCTTATTGCTAGTAATGGATGTCGGTAAGACTTTGGATAAGCTATATGCTTTCCTGAATTGGAACTGTCGTATTTGTGTTACTGGTAAATTACATTACTTGTAGAGTTACAGTCAAAATATTCAGAAGAAATATTTCAAATCTCTTAGTTCACACTTTTTAAGATGCTGATGAAACAGCTGTGTCCCAGACTCCTCAGAAATACTTTGTTTTTAATGCAAAGCTTGGAATTTAAAGACTATGGACAAGTTTCTCGACGACTAAAAATACAATGTCCTTTCATAAAACCAACCACTACGTAGCAGCATTATCTAGAAGGTTGTCTAGCAGCTACCTGCAAGATAGGAACTACATCTGTACTCTAACTTTCCTAAGTTGTATCAGGCTTTTTTACTCGTGTACTGCTTTTACTGCATTAGAAGTTTGATACATCATTTTTCCCAAGTACTCAAGCAGAGTATTGGAGTAACAAGCATCGAAAGAGCTTAATGTACAAGTACAGTGCAACTATTACTGTTAAGTCTTTGCAGCTTTGAAAAAGACAAGTGAGGAAAAGAGTTATGGCAAATGAGCAAACAACTGGGCCTGAGCTCCTGTGGGATACTATGCCTGAAGGGGATAACATGGATTTTGGATACAAAACCAAGAAATTCTGTGCTGGAGAGGAAATACTACATCTCCCCTTGATAGCACTGTAACCACCCTGGCTGTGATTCCAAAAGGCTGTTGATAAATTTGAGAGAGCTCAGAGCTGAACCAGAAAGTTGATGAAAATGTTGCTAAGCCTGCCAAGCCTTGGAGTCAATCTGGTTAGCTTAAGAAAGGGAATGCTCAGAAGCGACTTGAGAACAGGCTGAGGATACCAAAGTTCAATAACGGATGGGCCTTTGGAGCTTGCTGCACCTTTCTGCAGCGGACTGAAGTGAAAACGAGCAGATTCCCACCTGAAATGAGGTAAAAATGCAGATCAGGAAATTTAATTTTTTTACCAAGGACTGACATTACATTTCTATATTAATAGTCCTGAAAACAAAATTGCACATTTTTCTGAAAAAGAAGCTTTTGATCTGGTGTGTGTGCACTCCTGGGGTGGAGAGAAGAGGGAAAGGCAACCTGATTACTTTTCAGGAATCTGCAAAACATAAATCAGAAAGTCTGAAGACCTAAATTCTCTATACAGGCATTCCACTTCCATAAAGCAACTTTTAGGCAGTCTACAAAGGCAGAAAACATCTTTTCTGAGGGTATGATACTGGTTACACAAGGTAGGGTTTAGAAGACATCAGATTAGGTAATCACAGCTGGCCAGAGAAGCCTAAGGTTAAGGAGGATCATGTTCTCTACAAAGTGTAATTAGGGAATGGCAAGATTTGGCATTCACTTTATCCTGGATCCTTGCTCAGAGATTTCTGTGAACATCTGACCCAAATAAGAGCCAAATGAGGCTCTGTGGATGTAGTCCTTCAGCACTGCATTTCCAGACTCCTCTAGCTAAGGGGTCTTGCACTGGTAAAGTGTGCTCCAAGCTGAAGATAGGGCTCTGTCACTCTTTCTCATGCCAAAGGTCTGAATCATAGTTAGACTTGACTCTCTTGAATTAAACACAAAAGTTTCAGTGGGTTCATAGTGTTGGTCTTTGTTACTGCTGACACAGATCCAGCGGCAATTTCAAGGCATTGGCCTTTTATCTGGCCTTTATTTTGAAAACCATCATTGCTCAGAAAAGCATTGAGTGTGTCCTCCTGTTTGCTTGATACCAAAAGGAAATCAAGTGCTTTCCAGTATCATGCCATGGCTGGCCAAGTGTGATTCCCAGGTTAAAATGAATAGATGAGCAGTGCAAAGAGTTCTACTCTTTAAGTAATTCATTACAGCTCAAGATGCTGCCTTTGACGCTCTTCCTCTGTCCAAACCTTGGTATTATCATTTACTATTTTAAGCTTGTTTATAGAACTGGAATAATACACAGATAAAAAAGGATGATTGCAAGGGTGCTTTCAGGCATTAAACCTGAGGTTTGAAGTTCCTTTTTCTGAAAAAATAAACCAAAGAATGTTTTATTATCTGAAAAGCTGGCAGCTGGTCTTTGCTTACCATGAACTGAAATCAAGCACCACTTTGTTAAAAGCCAGTCTCATCACAATGATCTGGTTGTTCCTTAAAATAATAAAAAGACCCAAATCAGCAGGAGATGGTTATATTTTGTCCTTTGGGTATTAATCAACATATTCAGCCTTGCTAAATTTTTCCTACAGACTGGCCTTGCAGTCTAGTTCAGAGGTTTAGTGGACATGGACAGTTTGCACATCTAGGCATATGGGTCGGTAGGAACAAATTGGGTAATGAGTTCTCTACATACCCACAAGCCAGGACAAATCCAAGTGACAGAACATAGCAAAAGCTGCAATCACTAAAGCATCTGCCCTGAGCTACCACACCTGCCAGCACTGATCTGCACATGACAAGATACATTTATCCCTCCACACGAGACATGCCAGCATTGGCATCTTTGTACAGAGGTCGAAGGTGGAAGCTGGGCAAAGGGTGGGAGCTGGGGCTGTCCCACCTTCTGGACTCTGCGCATCTCACAACCTGGGAGCATGCTGTGCCACTGGATGTCTTGATGGGCTGGTTGTCTGAATGGGACATCTCTAGCACAGGCTCTTTCTGCAAACAGATTTACATAATGAATTCACAGCACAGCGGGCTTCTTCCAGAGGTGGCATTGGAGCAGCCCAAGGGCAGAATATAGACCAGAGGCCCTGTTTCTTCTCTCCCTTCCCTTTTAACTTCCCTTTACTGTTTCTATCCTCCCTGGGAACTTCGCTAGTGCCCTTTTCCCCCCTTCCCAGCTCAGCTGTAAGACCAGCTTACTCTTTCCTTCAGGATTTTCAGATATCCAGGCTGCTAAATATCTGAAAAGCTTCAAGCTGGAGTGCAACACTGCAAGGCTAAGACTGGCAGATGAGTGCCCCAGTAGGACATACTGCCTGGATGGACTGGCTATCTCTTTTGGAGCTCTGTCACACAGCTGGGAGAGCAGGAGGAAGGGATAGAGACTTCCCTCTGGCTGATATGGACGAAGGACACTCTTCAGAGGTTGCTCTGCCGCAATGACTTGTCGTGGAAGCTATGACTGCCCAAGAATATCTGCGTCACGGAGACCATTTCCATTTTGCCATCTCCAGTGTTCACCTTGCACAAGGGCTGGCAGTACATAGGCACTGGCACCATCTAGGGGCCAACTGTCAATCACTGATGTATTTCTAGAAGGTCAGTGCCATAATATGTAAAAATAATAATATATATAGGCATAGACTAACATAATGTGTCTAAACAAAACATGTCTTAGTAAAAGTGTTGAAGAAGGCAGTGTGTATAAGTCTTTACTTCTATGCACAATTCAGGCACAAAAATATAGTCTCAGTTGTTACGTACCTGCTTGAGCTGCTTATTTTCTATTAACTGAATGTGTATGAGGTGTCATGTGCTGACTAATAACTCATCATTCACAATCCTCTGCTTCCAATGATATTCCAATTATGCCTTCAACAGTCACCTAAAGGTGTCAGAATAATGAATGCAGATTTCAGAAAGAAAAGGAAAACACAAAAAGCCTTAAGACTATGGATCACACTTTAAGAGAATGAAAAACATAAATAATTTTTTATGATGTCTCAATATAAACAAAACTCCTTAATCTGACACTTTTGAAAGCCTTTCTGTGTCAATCTCTGTAATTACGGATAAAGATTAATAGAAAGCAAAGAAATCTAGTACAATGGACATCTCCATCAAACCTGACTAGCACTGCTTCAGAACTAGGGCTCCTAAATTCTACTTCTCAACAATTAATAAACAATAATTACCACACTATTCTCTTTATAGGAGTAAATTGTGTCTTGCAGTTGATTACACTCTGTGGCCTTCTAATGAGCACATGTAAAAATAGTATTTGTTGTACCTTTGTTGTCTTAGTTGTTTACATTCTGCAGCAGATTAAATAATATATTCAGAAGCTCAGTCTGTATTTAGATACCTAAATAAGCATCTTGATTTTTCAGAGCACCTACAAGTCTCAGAGTTGCACAGTGCTTCTGAAAATCAGGCCATTTATTTAGGTGTCTATATTTAGGTACATGAGTTTGAAGTGTTTGGCTTGAGGTCACACAGCTATGGCTCATTGCATTTTTTTTATTTCCATTTGGGTCACAATGGGCAAATCACTTCTAATAATCCTCATCACAAGTCTAAGAAATAGCAGGAGAGGTGGTAAGAATTACTTACTAAATACCACCATGATGCTTAGCACTTCCTCAAATACATGAAGTTTCCTTCCCGGAGAATTTCAGTCTAAAAAAAGATAGAAATCAGTGCATCAGAAAGGTAAAACAGTATGTTTAGAGACTGACCTTATGTTCTGGTTAAACTGTGCTCATTTCCTGGATTTTGTTTGTCTGGCATCTTTGTCATTCCTTCTATAAGTTTATGATCATTTTGTCAAGCCAGATGTTTTAGCTTCCCATATTTTGATTGGGTAAATCCTAGAAACCAAGCGCTTCTACTTGTTAACACATGGCAGCAAACAACAGTTTATTCTTGAGGAATTTGAGCTGACATTATCAGTCATGCTCTTGAATTGAGACTATACCTCGAAGACTGCTTTTGAATTTGCATGGTAGCTTGCACAGGTCTTGACCTTAGCAAACCAGTTATGAAATACACAGTCTAAGACTCTGCAGAGAGAAGATGACTGGGAAAACAACATCAAGGGGAACAATCTTTTAAAGAAACAAGAAAATCCATTTCCTTAACATCCTACCTCTGCAGTTTGTCATCCCTCCACTTCACAACGTAAGATGCTTGTAGCTTTGGTAGCAAGTATACACACAATCGGCGATTCACACAGCACTGCCTTCATTTTGCATGGAGATGGTAGCTGAGAAGAAACAGGCAGGCCATAGGTTAAAACCATCATCTTAAATACCTCATATATTTCAACAAAATGAAAACCTCCTGGTCTTTCAGCATCCTCTTTCAAATGGGAGAATTTAAATCTGGCGATAGCATTTCAGATTTGAGAGAACTGTACTTATACTTTAAAGATGGTATTTGTTACAGAACAAAAGGTTGGGTTTTTTTCTTTCTTGAAATGGAGATTGTTTTAAAAGTCAATGAAACCCATTTTTCCCCTTGATCTATCATGCATCTAGGCTAAAAAAACATCTCTTCGTTAAAAATATTCCTTAACCAGAAATTGGGACATGGCATTTTTGTTGTCTTTAAAACTGAGGGTTAGCTGTAAGATAATAAAGCTCTATTTTGTGGGACTTTATGTTAGATATGGAATTTTTGCAATGTCAAATCAAAAAGACTTTTTTTCAGGCAACTCTCACTCTCAGAAGTGGATGGAAAATGTGAAGACTCTTTGTTCCTGTTCTCACTGCCTTAAAAGACATGAGCCTCCTGTCTGCTCTCTGTCTGACCCTGAAGATGCTCAGAAACAATGTGATATACTAGAGAGAGGGTTTAGGGAGCAACAAAGCCAAATGCAGGGGCTGTCCCACTGCAAGGCTGGGAGCTCAGGGGTTCCCAGAGCGCTGTGCCACAGGTTCTCCCCACTTGCCTGACCTCCACATACCAGATTTGGAAAGAACCGGCATCCCTGTGCGCAGCTGAAGCATGTGCTTCTCTGCATCTCCAAATCCCCAAAGAAGGAAACGGCCCTGCTCCATGATCAACCTGCTCATGGAGTATCATGTGCAAGGGCATTACAGGCACTGAAATTTTACAGCAAGTGAAGGACACTCTCCCTTTCTGCAGCAATTTTTCATTGGTGCAATTATTAATCATTCTTCTTGCACCCAGAACTGTGCAAAATGCTCTAGATAAATGACAACCTGCTCATGGAGTATCATGTGCAAGGGCATTACAGGCACTGAAATTTTACAGCAAGTGAAGGACACTCTCCCTTTCTGCAGCAATTTTTCATTGGTGCAATTATTAATCATTCTTCTTGCACCCAGAACTGTGCAAAATGCTCTGTAGATAAATGAAAAAAAAAGAAAAAGGGATTGCTTTCCACATTTTTATTTAAACATCCGCAATACATTGTATCTAAGCTGCTTTGCAATTGCGACACACATACAGCATGGAACTGAAGAGGTGTCGAGGCAATGCTGTCTCACTGTACTGAGTGACTGGGTGATAAAATAGCAGATGAAATTCAGTGGTGATAAGTGCAAAGTAATGAACATGGGAAAAAATAACCTTAACTATACATACATAGACACTGGTTCAAACTATCACTTCTGCTGCAGGAGATCTGGAGGTTGAAGTGGAAAGCTCTCTGAAAATGTTAGTGTGGGGCTAGGAAGGGGTCAAAAAGGGGAACTGAATGTTAAGAATTAGCAAATCCCCCCTTAGATGATAAGGGGACCCCCAAAGTCATAGGACTCTATCACTCATATACTCAGAGTTTTTCTGAGTCCCTCGACCATACAGCTCTTGCCTATTCCAGATCCAGCAAAATTCAATAGTCATTTCAGTAGAATCACAGTTTTAAAGAAAGTAGTGTTTTCTAGTAAAATTAGAAAGGATAGAGAGGATGGTGATAAAGTTTCTCACTGGAAATAGAGAAAACCACATCAGCTTGAAAGAGGGATAGCTGAAGGGAAATCCAATTAAAATCTGGAAAATAATGATGGTGAGAAGGTCAAAAAAGAAATTTCATTTACTGCCTCTATCACAAAGGAACATTTAATAAAACAATCAGGAAGAAGACTTCAAATTGTTTTTAGACAGTGAAGAATTATCACGGCACGACACATTGTGGAAAGCAAAACCACAAATGGGCTCAAAAAGAGTTAAGACAAACTCCTAGAGAACAGGACCACTGGTAGCCACTAAGCATAGTAGCTTGGATACAACCCTCAGTTCCAGAAGTCCCTGCCTCACTAATTGCTGGAAAATTATAAGGTAAGTAGGAGAAGAATACATGGTCTATTTTTACAGTGTTTTACTAAGCATCCAGTCTTGGCTGCTGGACACAAGATACAGAGCTAGACAGACCCAACTGTGGTTTTATATTCTAAAAAAGTAACAAACAATCAAGGGTATGCTAATGCTGATAGAGTCAACATTAATTTTACTTGCTTTATCCACTCTAATCTCCAGACTCAGCCATTTGCAAGAAATCATAATCCATATCTGGCCAAAGAATTTGGGATTATCCCAGTGAGCAGAAATGTAAAAGAAGAAGCATTCATTTGTGAGAATCTACAGATTTTGAGACATTACTTACTTATTTCTTCTGTAAAGAGAAAACTTTGTCACCAAAGCTCCTGCAAAGGCTGCAGGAGTGAGTCAGTGTTTGTATTTTATTTAGTTATTTACTTTTGTATATCAGTATAACATAGGGGGCCAAAGTCTTTTGGTTACAGTAGCTTATTTGTGTTGAAATCCACCGTGGTTGCTTCAGTACATTTGAGAGGCCACTTTTGCTTACAGATTAAATCTGTAGCTAAGAAGCAGGTGCAGACTGAAGATAATGAGCAGCTCAGGATTTCGATGAGATGGGCTAAGCCTGTGCTCTGAGATATCAGTAACAAAACTCCCACTCAGTTCTGTGGGAGCAGGACTACAGTACTGCTTGCAAATCTTGCAAGTAGCAGCTGTTTTATCACCTCCTTTGGTATCCTTTCCAGAATTTCAGCTTCCTCCAGGTTTTGGCACTCTACAACTACTTGGGTTGTGGGAAGATGCCCACAGCATTTAGGAAGCACAGGGTGCCTACTCAGGCTGCACGGCCTGAATAGCACTGGGGCCTAAGTGGGTAAACAGTGCGACTCCAAGAAGGACATTCTCTCAGTTGCTCTTACTCTCTTATTTTTGCAGCGCCACTTTTCCATGTCTAAATAACAAATTATTTTGTGACCTTTCCTAATAGAAATCTTTACTGCTTACAACAGGGGATATTAAAAACCCTGCAATTGTTGCCATTCTCATTATTATCTAATTCAAAGGACATTTTTACTGCAAACAGTGGAATTTGGGGTTTTTTCCCCTTCATCTTAGCAATAATGGCTGGATGCATATAAAAGCCAAAGTACTTACTTAGGCGTGCGTTCCTGATTTTTCCTGAACATGGATTAGCTTGCTTTCATAACTAGAGATTCCCATTTTACTACAAGGAAAGCATACACTAGGGCAACTTCATCACAATGAAAATATTCTTCCCAATATGAAAATATGAAAAAGAATAAAACCTGAGACTGGCTACTGTGAACAAGACACAGTTAAGAGGTATGGGGATAAGAAGACACAAGGAAATTGTATAACATAAAATGTGGGACAGAAAAAGCACAGTGGATGCTCTTGCTACTCAGAATATTAAAATAAGACATCATGCAAAGGGAAGGCATGTAAATGGAGACAAAGGAAGACATCCTACCAGGTTTAATTCTTAAAACAAAAGCCAAAACAACAAGCATATAATTTGATTTAAAACATGATTAGTTTATATTGTGACATCTTTGGTTCCATAGCTTGCTTTCTCTTCTGCATAGTGCCTAAAGCAATAAGATCATGGTCAGGGATTCATATTTTAGGCACGAGGATGAAACTACAAGAAATAATAATTACTACTATCAGTTACCTATTATATATTAAAAAATAAAAGTAGAACCAAAGAAGAAAGCCTGGAAGGTGTCTAAACCAGATATGCACCAAGGCATAAGTCAGTCCTTAGTTAATGGGACCAGGAGGAAACTCCTCTGTTGCAAGTACAACGATCCACAGTGCATTGCTCTTAGGTATTTGCAGAGATGAGGTGGGATACACTATTGATCTCATTCATTACAAGTTTTTTCTCCTATTATTGGAAAATGCTGCTATAAATGGCATACATCTTTTTATATATTTTTAACTAATGGAGAATTATTCCTTCCATGGATTTTTTATAGGATATTTAATAACTATATCAGTCTTCTACTTCTCCATTCTATTCTATAGATTTTGAAAGCCATCTTTACAGAAACCTATTTACATTTCTCTATCACCCTATTGATTAAATCCCTCTGTATTACATTCCAAAGTGAAGAGACCGCAGAAAATCAGCATTAGCCTCTGACACTTAGCAGTCTCGGACGTACAGCTGGAAGAGAGAAAATAGCCCTTCCTTTAATAAAGCATGCCTTGGGGGCATCTGAATGCTTTCTCTTCTTTTTAAAATCATGACCACGATCAGCCTTTTTCCACTGTAACCCTGACGTTCCCTAAGAGTCCTACAAATGCACCTTCTGGCCTCATCTGTAACGAGGAGATACACCTTACTCACCTGTTACTCTGAAGAAGAGATGAATGACAATTGGATCCATTCCAGATGGAGCTCACTTCAAGGGCCAGTTTGCTTATCGGTGGTCAGAAGTGGGAATGGCGGTTGGGAGCTCCATCCCCCAGAGGCATTTAGGCCCCCTACAAAATCACCATGGGGGGCATTTGGAGGTTTGTCACTAAAACCATGGCGAGGTGTGCTCGCCTCACTCCTGTCCCATCCCACCCCACATCTCCCTACCCCATCCCACCTGACTTCACCCCATCCCACCCCATCTCACATCTCCCTACCCCATCCCACTTCACTTCACCTCACCTCTCTTCATCCCGCCCCATCCCACCCCACCTCTCCTCACCTCACCTCTCCTCCCCTTTCCTCACCCCACCTCACCTCACCTCACCCCATCCCTCCCCACCTCAGGGCAGGGAGGCCGACACCCTGAGGGAGGGAAGCTTTGCCACGCACTATTAACGAGGACACAAACCGCTGCCCGGTTCCTACCGCTCCCTGGATGCCGGGGGCGACGTGAGACCCTCCCCCGGCTCACCTGTCCCCACACGGAGCGGGGAAAGCCGCTACCCCTCGCCCCCTCCCCTCCCGCCACCTCCGCCCACGCTGGTAACCGACACCCGGCGCGAAGCTGTGGGAGGTGAGGGGCGTGGCCATGGATGGAGGAGGCGGGGCCAGTTTGCTCTTCGCATTCTTATTGGTGGCTCCCGCCTGCTCGTTTGGGCGGAGGGGTTTGTTGATTGGGTTGTGGCGTGCCCTCGTCCCTCCCGCCTTGTTCTCCACCTTCGCCTCAGCGGCGCGGGCAGGGGAGAGGTG
>NW_008796220.1:3862926-3888639 GCF_000699145.1 Aptenodytes forsteri | reverse complement strand
GGTAGGGGTCGGTGGCTGCCGTGCAGCCCCGCGGTGGGCGGCTGGAAATGGCCGGTGGGCGAAGGTGGAGGCGTGCGGTGAGAGAGAACGTCGCGGCGGCTCGTCCTCTGGGGCGGGTGGTTCGTCCGCTGAGGGTGGAGAGGAGCTTCGTGAGATGAGAGAGCATCCCCGCGTGTGGGGCAGGCAGAGGGGAGGTGGGTGGAGGCGGTGGGAAGGGGGGTTTTGCAGCCCTGCGGGAAGCGCTGGGTGTCGGCTGGAAGCAGGTGGATGTTTGCAGGGATGCAGATCTATCCCAGCTACTCGTACAACTTAGGGCTGGTGTGCAGGAATGCAGTGAAGCCCGTATCCCTGAGGGAGATTCTTCTTGGGCTGCTTTAAAGTTAGCTGCAGCATCCCACACCGATGTTACTTGATGCTTATGTAACAGGTAGCTCTCCAAAGTTGTTGGTTTGTTTTTTCCCTGCCTTTACGAGATTCTTTTGCATCTCTTTAAAATATTTTCGTCCCTTTACTGCTTGAGTTAGGAAACCAGATTAAACTCCAAAAAAGAAGAATATATGGTACGTTTATACAGCTGGGAAAAAAATCGTACAAATGAGAATTGTAGTTTAATCAGGGGTTATGCTTTACATGAGCTTCTGTGTTAGGCTTTCAAGTTCTGCACTCACAAACTGGTTTGCCTAGATAGAATGGTTGCTCTGTAGAAAAGGAAAACTCTTTTTCTATGAAAATACATAATTGCTGTGAGGAAACTCTGCTGCATTTATTCTTGCAGTAAAACTAAATTATATGGTTACACATCACTCCTGAACAGATGGAAGTCTGAATACTGTGAGAATATAAAACAATCAGAAAAACTACAAACACGTCACAGTAGACAAGGACAGAAGAACATTTTCTGTAGATTATCAACTTTGTTAACTAGTAACTGGTACCTTTCTCCTTTTAACAGCAGGAACTGTCCCATTCTCCTTAAACTTCTGAGAAGGAGTTGTCAGCTATGTGATCTAGTTTGTGTGTCCTCTTCCAAATATTGTAGTGTGTATTCAGATTCAGTGGCTTGGTTTGTCATTGTTTGTAGTGAAATTGTTTGTCATTGCATTGGTGTCCTTAATGTCTTTTAAGTTATAAATTACTTGTGTATACCAGCAGAAAATCCTTTTCAAGGAAACTTTGAAATTTTATTCCAAGTCGTCATGGTGTCTTGAGTATCTTCTAGGAGTTAAACGCTGTGAACAGCTCCTGTAGCATGTAGTTCTGACATACATGGCTTCTTCCTTTTTTCCTCCCAACAGGGAAGGGGAAAGTAGGTCTTGGTAAGAATTGGGGTATAGTTATGAATTTTATGTTACGAGCTAGAGGGCTATTAAATGAGTGTTCCACTGACCCCTGTGTGAGGTGACAGATCTGGCTGAAGGCCAGCGATGCTGTAATACTGTGTGCCCCTTATAAAGCTGGCTCACTTTAAATAGAATAGCATAGAGGCCAAGTGAAGGTAATCAGGAAGTTTGTTCTTGTTTCTTTGGGTTTGGGGATGGTTTTGTGTTCTTTGAATACCTTAATGTTACCATGGTAACTTTAGTGGTTGATTAATCATAGCCTAGCTTCTTGACCTTAAGAACAGTGCATAAAATCTTCTGGCATTGGTTGCTCAAAGTATATCTTCCTATTGTGGAACGGGGCTGGAGTCTCGGCTTGGTAGGGTTGAGCACCAGTGCCTGCTGGCTTGTTTTCTCCAGGGCTGGAGATACAGATTGCTTAGCAATCCAATGCTAACCGAGTTCCTTTACTGCTGGGCATCGGATACATCCCTGACATGGGAAGCACAGCTGAGCCTTCTGAGCAATATGCAGGTCTTCAACTGCTTGAGCTGGCCAGCCCTGCTTTAGATGAATAAAAGTGAATAGTCCCTTTAGATGTTAAAAGCTTCCAAAAATAGTTACAAAGTCTCAGCTAGATTTAATATGGCTAGAATGTCAATGGAAAGGATTAGAACATTTGGGATTTGCACCAGTTAGCATTTAAAAAAAAAAAAAAAAATCCTCTTCCTCATATCTGCCACTTCTGTAAGAGGAAATAGTGGAGACTGATGCTATTTTTGTGTGGTAGTAACCAAATTGGAGTTGTAATGTAAGTGGACTTTCACTGTACCAGTAATTTTTATTACTGTAAGGGGAATAGTCATTGCCCAGGTGGGGGATGCAGGGCTGAAGGTTAAGGGAGGGGGTGACTATAGTCTATATTGCTTTTGAGACTGCAGCAGTTCATTAATCCTGTCACATGAGGTCCTGTTCTGCTCTTCCTAATTAAGCAAAATGTCTCCATTTAAGTTCATGGGAGCTTTCCATAGTGAAGAATTAGCACCATATAAAAATAATACTAATCTCCAGTGTTCATTTTGCAGAATGGAATGAAGTTTCAGTCAGTTGCTACTATCTGAAGTTCCCTGTTATACTCGTGCCTTCTGCCAAGGTCTTCAGTGTGGGTCCAGTTGACTTCAGCAGGAGTTGTATCCTTAGACTAACACTACAGAAATTGGTGACTCTGCTTTCATTGTCAGTGACTATTTTAAGTAAAAACTGATTGCTTCAGTAAAATCTTACTCAGTGGGTTTGAATTATGGTAAAACTTGCTGGTTTGTGTTTTTTTTTTCGTAGGAGCAGAGGTGGAATCCCTACGCTTTTTCTGGACCCTTCTAGAAAAAAACCTGCAACTTTTCTTGCTTTTTTTTTCCCCCAAACTTTCTTAATTCCTGTAGATTAGTTTCCAGGTTTGCACTCAGGACTCAATAATACTCTCCGTTTATAGTGATTATATTTAAAGCTTCTATTTGTAACTTTTTGTTTGCTTTATTCTATTTTTAGTCATGTTGTTTGTCATGGCAAGCAGTGTTTAATAAAAAAAAAGTAGTTTCCTAGCAATTTCAAGAGATACGTGCCTGTTTCTTGATGTCCCTCAGGGACTCTTTAAAAACTCTGGAAAATGGTCACCGAGGAAGTGCATTATTAGTTTCCATAAAAACAGTGGCTAAATCTATACATGCTTGGTGATATATAAGACATTGGTCCATTCAAACACTTCATGTGCTCAAGTTGTCTTCATTCAGCAAAATTTCAGCTGAAGTTCTTTGGTCTGTAGGGGTCTAACATCACAACACACTGTACATATTTGCCCTTTCAGTTTTACACTAGAAAAGCAATACTTTTTCATAACAGTTTTTCAAATAGAAACTTCAGTGAGCTATTGCTATTTGCCAATGAATATAATTTTCTGCTGGTCTTTGTTTAATTTAAATTTGAGATATACCATGTCTAAAAATAGTGAGGTAACAGGATGAATACTTAGCTCCCACCTGGAATCTCTGCAGAGCTTTCGGTGGCATTATCTACAGGATTGAACACTGACAAGACCTAATCTGTTCCAGTGGGAAGGGTGTTTGCTTCATATTTTGAGCTATCACATATTACAAGCTCTTGCACCCCTTGACCACTGGAGGAGAAATTTGAAATAACTTACATCAGTGTAAAGTGATGCAGAGCGTGCATATGGATTGCACAAAAGAAGTGACGAGGAGATTCCACATAGGGTCTGGAGGGGTAGTGGCTGCTGTGGTTTTCCAAGGGTTAATGGTACTGCGCTCTTGGGGTATTCTATTCTGTGTACTGTATTTTCTGACTCGAAAGTTTAGGGTCAAAACCCTACACCAAATTCAGAAATAACATAGGAATGCAGATTACATATGGGTGAACTTTATTTAAAGGGGATAAACGGTTGTGGCAAGGAATCAGCATTAGCTGGAGGTTACATGAACTTGGGCTCGAGTTTGTTTATGTCTCAGTGTTTCAGTCTTCTAAAGGGAACAATGCTGCTACGGAGTTTACTAGTGTTGTCCCAGTTAAGATCTTGGTGAATGAATTTAGCATCAATATTGGTGCTGGATGATGCCTTAGTGTTACTGTATTATTTTTATGGCATTGTCACTTCTTTTGAAATTCTATATGACAACTTCTGGTATCTTAAGTATTTGAAAAATTTCTTGATTTGGGGAGGGAGAAGCAGATGCACAACTCAGTTTCAATTTTAAAACGTAATGAGTTCAGATGAGTACAGTTTACTCTTATGTGGATGTCTTTCTATGTTTTTTTTATAATAGAAAAGAGACCATAAGAGGGGGGAAGTTAACTTATTTTGTCAGAAGCTGTGGAAAGGAGCTTTAATATAAATGGGAATGTGATCCAGTGATTGTATTATAGTTACATAAAAGATGACTTTTAATTGTGTTTAGTTTATACAGCAATCCAGTTCATGTATTACGCATGATTTAGAATTAATTGTTTTAAGGGATTTGAAATATAAATTCTTTTGTTCTAAATTAGTGGAAGAATTGGAAAGAGAACACTTTGATGGAGGACTGCCTGAAATGGCTAAGTAAATTCAAAGAAGCCACAAAACACTACCACCACACCTGAGCCTTAAGGTGTTTGATGGACATAATAAAGGATATGTAGTTATAATCTGTTTTATGTATGTCTAACACTATAAATAATGCAGAAAAAAGTAAGGATTCCAGCTCGTGACTGGCTGAAAATAACATCTGGTATGGTGTCTTATTATGAAGTTCATGCAGAGCTGTGAAAACTCGGACTATAATTTCATGAATGCTTTAAGTAGATTAGTTGCTGAAAAGTACAATCCTAACCTTTGCTGTCACCTATCCATTCCCAAAAAGCTTTGCCCACTTTTTTTCTGGTTGCTACAAACATTTATGCAACCATGAAATCTACCTAATGGAGTTAAACCCAAACTTTTTTCCTTAGGCCTGGTCTTTTCCTTTAACTGAATCAGTTTGTGTGGCTGTGCCGTGAATCGGAGCAGGAGATGCTTTCTCCACTACAAAAGGTAGTGTGGGGCATGTCTCTGTGTAGGAAGTGACTGGTGTTGAAGTGAGAAGCCTGAGGTGCATGACAGATTATGTTGCATCTTTTGGCAGAAGTGCTAGTTTGTCCAGTCAGTCTGAACTTACGGCCCAAGGGCTTGAAGTGTGCTTACAAATGCTGTTGATTCAAGTACGTTTGTCCCCTCTGATTATCATTGAGCTCAGGCTCATAGGCAGTTTATTTCTCTTGGGGAGCATATATGTCTTTTATTAGTGAGATTTCTTTTATTAGTGAGATTTCTATTTTAGTTGTGGTGCTGTGCTTAATATTGTGCAGTACATGGCCCTTGTTTCACAAACTTTACTTTGCTATACAATAGTGATTCCATACAGATGCTCTTAACTGTGCAGGTCCCATCTTAAATTGGCAGAGGATTAAATAATTAGGGTATTGTAAGTTGACTTGCTAGTGGAGGGAAGACTGATCAGAACTCTGTGTATATCTCAAGTGTAGAAGAGGCATGTGTGCGTATACATGCCCACCTACCACCTACAGGTCTTGAAAAAGAGATGGTCAAAAGGCATGCAAGACAGTGACTTTCTTAAGATGACTTGGCCAATACCCAAGTCCCACTGAGCAAATCTATCTCAAGAATTGACTGAAAAAAGGAGCAAGCTTTCCTGTTAAAGAGCTCTAGCAGAGCAAAACTACTGCCACATAATGTAAGAGTATTTATTAATTTCTAATCTCAGATGGAACTTTGAAGCCTATATATTGTAGAATCACCTGCTATAGTGTATGCTCATTTCCTTATTGCCAACTAAGATGGTTAAAAACCTGAACTTCATGGTTGTAACTTAAAATCCTGTTCTGTTTTGTTGCTTGTCATAGTGGTTTTGCTTAATTCTAACTTAAAAGCTTCCTTTCCTATCTAGTACCTTATAATATGGCTCTCCCAGGAGAAAAAAATAAACAGTTTAGTGAAGAAACCTGTAGACTTTTCTGACTTCTGTCGATAATATTGAGATTCTCTACTTCTCTGCACACCCTAATAGCCTTGTTATGCATTGGGGAACACGATGTATGAAATTTGTTAGCTGCCATGAAGTTATCTTTAACATTACTATCATACTTTACAATGAAAGTAAAGCTTATTTATTAGACTAAAAAGTACAGCTTAAGAAATCAGCTAATGTAATTAGAGATGTGTATGGAAAACAAATCGATGTACTGTATTGCCTCTCTTATTCTACTTTGGCTCTAGGTTTCATCCAGCCAGCAGATTCCTGTTTAGTTATATCCTAGGACATTCTTGTAGATCTTAAACTTCTCTACTCCCAGTTCTGTCTAATCTCCCCTCTTCTCACTAGAATGCTTATTGAGTGTTAATTCATAATTCAAATTCCTACAACTTTTGAGTATCAGCTTGTCATCTTTATCCTCTTGAGTCTGTTGTGTAAAGTTGGCTTTGAAACATCCCTCTCTGAGTGGGCTCTTCCAGCTTAATGCTTGGGGGGGAAGAAGGGCTTTACCCAGGGTGACTGTAAAATAGTCAGTATCTTCACTGACTGCAAGTAATCTGACTGTTGTGAATGAAATACTTCATACTCACTGACAAGTCTGCTCTGCCATGTAAGTTATATTTTGTAACATACTGGGCTTGAGATTTATTTTCATAAACCTGAAAGCAATGAATCTAATCTTGACACAGGCTAGACATGATGGCAAACACATTTGGAAGTGATTGCATTTGGAGTAGATGATCTCTTAATATTTTCTGCTACGTTCTGGTACGTTCTGAATTTAAGTTTATTGCCCAGCAGTGGCTGCTGTGAGGATTTCTTTATAGTACTTAGCTGGGTATGATTACACTGAAATGTACGGTAATACTAGGCTTAAGTGAGTTGGTTCAAATACCGGAGGCAATATTGCTGTGATACTGAGTTCCTATACACTAATATATACTATTGCTTGTTGAGGCTTTTTCTCAGCTAGAATTAAATTCCTAAACTGAAATTAGTTGGAGATAGCTGTGCTAATGTCAGACTGAGTTGGTGAAAATACTAGTGTGTATTTGATTAGCCTAAAAACCTGTTGTCAGGTTGACCCACTAAAAAGGAGGTAATTGGCCTGAGGCTTTCACTTTACACCTGCTTCCTTACAACACTGCATCTTTGTTTTAAACCCCTCCCTCATAAATTACATGCATAGAATACAGGACTAGGAAACTATTCTGTTTTTAGCTGTGTAATGTATTTTAGTACCTGGAAAAGGAGGACAGCTAAGATCCTGTGACCTACCAGCTCTCTGCAGATCATTATATGCACTATGAGTGGTATTGCTGTACAACCTTTACCTCTGGACAAGGTTCTGAATTATCCCGATGGTCTGACCTTGTGGTTTGGACTAGATGATCTTTGCAGGCCCCTTCCAACCTTAGTTGTTCTGACTAATACTGGCTAATAAATCTGTCTGTCATGTGATCTGAGTATGGTAAGCGTGGACTCAGTGCTCCAAACTGATACTTCTGAGCATGACTTTAGTCTGTTTTCTTGAGGACTTCTGTTGTTAGCCCTGAGACTTCAGCAATAACAATTACTGACACTTCTGTAACATAAGGTTATGGAATGATGTGCTCTGTCATCGGTCAAGTGTCGTTTCAGAGCTGCAGCAGAAATGAGGTTATATGAAAGGCACAGGCATGGCAAATTAGCTCCATAATTTAGCTTTGCTTTACTGAGATTAAGCCTAAATAAGCCCATAGGGTTTAATTTTGGACACTAGTCCTAAATAGTGAACTAATATTTACAACTATTTATAGCGAATAGCAAGGGCAAATCTGAAACAGATGAGCACACTGTGTTTATGTAACTCTCTAACTCCTTACGTTATGAGGAGAAAAAGCAGCCAATGATTGCATATTATTATTGAAAGAAACAAAAATATAAGAGAACTGATTATTCCTCAGCATAGCTTCTAGTCATCTTACTGGAGCTCTGTAGAGGTTATAGGTTGATGTCTAATACACCTGTACTAAGGATTGTATATACTAGCCATGATAAATACCTGGATTTATACTAATGAACACACGGATAACTAATTGGACCTTTACTTACTCAGCTTGGCTGGTAGGAAGTTTACTTTTGTATCAACAGTAGGGATACTGTTTGATATATGGGCTTGTTACTTCTGTGTCCTTCAGTGTGTCTTAAAATTATCTTTCTACTCCAATGGATTTGGGGTAAAGGCTCCACAGTCAGCAGGATTTTCCTAAAAGGTGGTGAGAATCATCTCTTGAGTCCGCTCTTCCCTTCACTTTTTTTATTTGCTTCTTAATGTGATTAAGATGCAAACAAAGAAATTGCTAATGGGTGTGGAAAAACAGGGTATGTTCTGTCCTTAAACTGTAGGGAAAAAATGGCTTTATTCTTTGTAATAGCGATGTCTTAGTTGTACTGGTTTTGATTTCTGTGTTCATGCTACGTTCTAACAGGGACTCTTTTTCTTTTTTTTCTTTGAGTTGATGCCTGGCACAATTTTCAAAGTTATTTTCATTTTCTTATCCAGTGCATTACACTTTCTAAGCCGACTGCAAGCTCAGAAGCACTAGCCTGCCTTCCCAGTAACAAACATGACTCTCTTAAACCCAAATACGACATATTATTTTCTTTTAGGGCGAGGGGCACTTAAGTAATGCCTTGCTTCTGGTTGCGTTCTGCAGCTTGTGTTGATATGGTTAGGTCTTTTCTGTGCTAATAAATGAAACTAAAGCAAAGTACCTATTTGAGCCTTGGTGAAACTAGTCTTAGTGCCCTGTTCCAGAGGTCAATTGTTGCCTTAAAATAGTGTGAAATATACCTTCTACAAACTAAGCCCCCAAACTAAGAATTTCGAGGTTGTGTGTGTGATATTTTTAAAAGTGTACTGTAACTGTGTCTCTCTTCTTCATGCTGCCAGGGATGAGGGGAGACTCATACTTCTTTGGAATGCGAGGACTCGGTCACTATGGCTGCATCCCGGAGGACGGAGGACAGTTCTTACTCTACTCTATAAATGGAGACAACGATTTAAAGAGATGTTTTGCAGAGGAAGATTTTAATGAAATAATTGACTTCAACGATCTCCCGAATTCTCTCTTTGCTTGTAATGTTCACCAGTCTGTGTTTGAAGATGAGGACAGTAAGGTACAGTGTCAGTTTCCTGTCTTCAATGTAAGAGAAACATATGCTTTGTCTGTACTTACTGTGGTTTCAATGAAACAGATAGTTTAATCTGTCTTGTACAGAAACTGGATCACAAATATGAGTTCTTTCTAAGGTGACAACAACACTCTGCCATGATGTTTATTTCAAGAGCTTAAAAGCCTTTTTGTCAGCTACAATGACAGAAGTGTTTTTCTTTTGTTCAGATTTGCAGGATACTGAAATGTGGGTACATGTCTTCATAGCAACCATAGTTGCAGTCGTGATGGAGGTGGCAAAGTTAAACGTGAAAGTTTTTCTCCCATTTGCTTATCACATACCACTGTGGTGGGAGGCTGCTTTTCTTCTATTTTCTTATAGAATCATTTAGGTTGGAAAAGACCTTTAAGATCATTAAGTCTAGCACTGCCAAGTCCACCACTAAACCATGTCCCTAAGTGCCACATCTACGTGTCTTTTATACACCTCCAGGGATGGTGACTCCACCACTTCCCTGGGCAGCCTGGTCCAATGCTTGACAACCTTTGGTGAAGGGTGCAACTTGAGGCCATTTCCTCTTATCCTATCGCTTGTTACTTGGGAGAAGAGACTGACCCCCACCTCGCTACAACCTCCTTTCAGGTAGTTGTAGAGAGCGATAAGGTCTCAAATGTTTTAAGTTATTTGAAATACTTTTTATCTGGAAAATCTAAAATTAATGGTAGTGAGAACAAAGACAAGAGGAACTGCGTGAGAATATTTTTAACTCTGCAATTAGTCTAAAACAGAATGTTGAAAACAATATCCTCTTAAAATTAAAAAAAATTCAGCTTTTGTGGGAAGTGTTCAGTTCCTGTTTCTTAGCCTAGTATTCTTCCTGATGGAGATGTCAGGGATATAAAACTGATAGCTTGGGACTCTATTATCTGATGAAATTAGTCTAGGCTAATTGTTATAGGCACATCTGAGGCTACTTGGGCGTCTTGTCCAGAATTTTCAATTCAGAAACAAGCTGGCAGTGGTACAGTGGTTTTTGGCTGGAACTGGCTGATGAGGTATCCAGATAAAACTACAGATTCATTGGGACTGAAGCTGGCCAGGATGGACCAAGGTTCTTTAGTGGGAAAACTGCCAGGTGAAAGGGAAATAAAACAAGGCTTCTAAGGATATAGGCTTCCTGTTAAAGGTACTGAAAGTGGTATCTGTTGAAGCTGCACAAGTGGAATTGTTTGGGTTTAATTTTTTAGACATCTTTGTCTTCCATGATGATGTCTTGTGTATGTTTGAGTAATACAGATTAAAAGAAAATAAAAGTTCATACTACAGCACTAAACAAAATGGTCATATTTATATATAAATAAAAAATCCTACTCTAAATTGCAATCTTGGAAAACAGTGCACCATTTTATTGTATTTAAGTCCTTTTGCTAATAAGCATCTTGCATTTCTGTTGTGCCATTTTGTGGAATTTTATAACCATCTGGGAATGAACTTCACTGAAGTTGAAGGGGGTTTGAAAGTCCAGTTTTAAAGGAAGAAAACGGAAGCCTGCCTAGAACTAGAGAATCTCTCTTCATCCTGCAGAGATTCAATCTCCACTTGCTCCTGAGCTTTCCCTTTTGAGAGCTGTATTCTAATATTTGCTGATGGCTTAGTTAGAAAATGGAATGGGTGATTATGTAAGTATGTGGGATAGCAATCCCCAAAGTCTTGCAGGACTTAAGGATGTGTCTTAAGAATAGCAGCTGGGTTGTGGAGGTGGATATTCTGTTCCATGTGCATGGCTGTAAGCTATCTGTCGATGACATGGATTGAACAGCTCTGTTTGCAGGTAGGTAGTGACTCCTGTAAGTCTATATTTAACTAGATGGGATTACCTTCAGATTTCTCATTAAATCCAAGGACCTGGGGAGCTGATCATGATTTTTATTATTCCTGTAGAACATGTACTTGTGTTCCCTGTTGATTAATACCCATAATCCTTTCTATTATTAACTCTTGCTGCAGGATAAGAGCACACATGAATTCAATATAAAATATTGTCAAGTTACTAAGCTGAAGTTTAAAATCTCACACAATCACAATAAATGCTGCTAATAACCATATCTTCAATTATATGTTGATCCAATGTATATGTAGTGGTACACTAAACTTTTTAAAGAACATACCACAGTAAAGGTTGTATCTACAGTAGTTTCACTGTTACCCATTCTACAGAAAGTAAAGTTTTTGCAATGTATCTTTGACTCTTACTCCTGACCTACGCTTTTAGGTGGAAAATAATGTTTAAATATATCAACTTCTGGGTGGCTGTGGCATGCAACAGTGTTAATGTAAAGAATTCATGCTGACAGCTTTAAAGTTACGTTACCTGAAGTGACTAAGAGGCTGAACTGTCAAGTTCAAACTTCTAACACACAAATATCTAAGGAATATAATCACTGAAGATAGTTTTTAAAAGCAAATGCCTTAAATATTGTTGTTTTAATTTGAAGGCATTTAACTACTTTATATCAGATATAGGGTATATTCCAGTTTGTGCTTGAGTATGGGCTTGCAGCAGCCCCGAGGGAACACTTAGCTGCACATACACCTGCACTGTGGATAAGCTGATTTGCTTTGTCTGTTCTTACTGTGTCCTGTATCAGACACACCCTTTCACCAATATCATGTGGCTGTACAGTGCTTCTTAGAAAGGATTTTGTGTTGCATACCAAGAGCAATGATGGCATCTGTAGCGAGCCTGAGTTTGGACCTTCATTTTCTGAAGATGAGGAATTCTTGCAGCTGAAGGCCCTGTCCTTTACAGACGAAGAAACTGTATCAGGCCAGGCTTGAGTGTTCTCCTGGCTGGCACCCTAAGGTCTCAACATAGACAGTGAGTCTGAAGAGCTGTGGGCCCTGGCATCTGAGGATGAGTGTTGCCATCTGGCTTTAAAGGAAGCTGCTCAGGAGTGACTGCCTGATCTTAAACACTGGCGGGAGAAAGGGGGAATATAGACTAGTACCAGCTACACAAATCTGATTTTCCTACTGTAACAGAGCATCTGGTCAAAAAATGTTTCCCTACCTTTCAGACCTGTGTTCCTGGAAAGAAATCTCTACTTAGCTCAGGAGAATGCCCTGGGTAGCTGGGTTGATAATATGGGCATTTAAGGATTTGCACAGGATGGTTTAGCAGCTTCAATGCACTAACAGCTTGCTACAACTGAAGGGAGATGGTTTTGCTTATTTCCACTCCTATCATGGACAGCCTGCTCCTTCGTACAAAAAATGAAATTGTACTTTCTTTACAATGTGACTAGAAAATAGTGAGCTTTTTAGTTTTTAAGGAAGAACAAAGGCATGGAGAAGTAGATTATCCAACAGGCCTGTTGCAAAGCTGGGATCGCATTCAGCTGTGTTCCCATCACTGTCCTGTGTTCTGATCATTTGTTTTGGTGTATAACCTGTTAATGGTAGGGGCAGATTTTTTTGGTGTTTTGGAGTTTACAGCACTGACTTTGTTGGGTCATGGAAGTCTTATTGTAAAGACACTAAAAATAAAATTACTCTTAAACCTTGGGATTTGCCATGTCTCTTGGAAAAACTGATGGGACGTGTAAGTACGTGAGCAAGATAGGGCAAAATTGAGACTGTTATTTTTGGCTGATAGTGTGACTGAATGGGAGGTGCTGCTCCTTTTATCTTTCCTGATAAAGCAATTGTGATGGTGAGCCAAAGGGCATGACTCTGATTACTCCTAGGAGCGGATATGTGTGTGTGTTAACAGTTAATTGCTACACATAGCCCTCAGGCTTTCAGGATAGTAACCCTTTTGTTGTGCTTTTGTTATGCATATATCACTGTTTTGTAAAACCATCTTTTCTGTAATGTAACTATGTAATTTCCTTCAGGCTGAAACTGGTAAGCACGCTGTCAAAGTGAAGCATCTTTGTCTCTTAAGATGGCTTCTTCAGATGCTGTAATGCCTCAGGAGATGCTTACACAAAACTGTCACTATTATAACATGCTCTTTTGTTGTGCTTTTGTTATGCATATATCACTGTTTTGTAAAACCATCTTTTCTGTAATGTAACTATGTAATTTCCTTCAGGCTGAAACTGGTAAGCACGCTGTCAAAGTGAAGCATCTTTGTCTCTTAAGATGGCTTCTTCAGATGCTGTAATGCCTCAGGAGATGCTTACACAAAACTGTCACTATTAGAACATGCTTCTAATATGTGGGGGAAGGATGTGTTTCCTCAAGCTGTTTAGAGGCTGTATGCTCTTTTTCTACTATTTTGGCTCAAATTGGAAGGAGAACCTATTAAACTTGATAGTTATATTTCAGATAAAGAATGATTAATCAGTTTCTGAGCATTTTACTTACGGTGGAGCTGACTAGGAAATGATAGCCAAAGTCCATTAAGTGCTTTTTCTTGCCAATGTAATTCAAACCAATGGGGGATATTATTAATATTATTTCTGCATGAGAAGATAGTGACCAAACATGTCTTCCTTGTACTGGGAAGTCCAGAACTAGACATGGACATACTGGAGAGGGTCCAGTGAAGGGCCACTAAGATGGTGAAGGGACTGGAGCATCTCTTCTATGAAGAAAGGCTGAGAGAGCTGGGACTGTTCAGCCTGGAGAAGAGAAGGCTCAGGGGGATCTTATCAGTGTGTATTAATGCCTCAAGGGAGGGGGCCGAGAAGACAGAGCCAGGCTCTTGTCAGTGGTGTCCAGTGACAGGACCAGAGGCAATGGGCACAAACTGAAACACAGGAGGCTTCCTCTGAACTTCAGGAAACATGTTCTTGCTGTGAGAGTGACCGAGAACTGACACAGGTTGCCCAGGGATGCGGTGGAGTCTCTCTCCACGGAGTTACTGAAAAACTGTCTGGACATGGTCCTGGGCAGCTGGCTCTAGGTGGCCCTGCTTGAGCGGGGGGAGGTCGCACAAGATGACCTCCAGAGGTCCCTTCCAACCTCCACCAGTCTGATTCTGTGAATGTATGTTGAAGTGTATCCTAATTCTCCTGATGAGGAGGGTCAGTGTGTGAATGCAAGACTGGGGAATGAAGGTGATTAAAAATGCAATTCCTGAACTGTGAGCTTAATGGAGGCGGGGTGGGGAAGGGAGGAAAAAAGTCAAACTTAAAAAGTCAATGGAAAGGATAATCCTATTTTAGTGGAAGGACTTTATTATGAAAAGTCATGAGGGATTCTTTCAGATTACAACTTTACTTACATATATTCGATGACTACTTGCTTTTACTACAGAAGCCTATGTTAGACTTCCTTTGACTTTTTTTTTAAGATGTATTATTGAGCTTGGGTCTTGAAAAAGATTTAAGGCTACCTGAAGTGAGTGCTGGAATATTTGTCCAAGGATGATGCTTTAAGAGAACTCTGTAGACTTACTTGGAAAGGCTTTTTTTCCTTTGTACTTGCATTCAACTTTCTCAACAAAGCACATCTTCATGCTGCTATTTTTATTTTTAAGGTGTAGTAAAAGACACTGGACTGCTCAGTGGTCTGTGTTGTCTTTAACTTTTATATGTCAATTTTGGAACTGAAACTTTCTACTGCTGCTTTGACTCTGAAGCATACAATTGAAATGTCTGTTCAGTATTCCTTTTAAACAAAGTGGAGCTGGTGTGTCTGCTGCCATGTGTGAAATGTTTTTTTGGTTCCCTTTTCCTACAGGCTAATGCAAGAAGATGCTCTAGGAGGCAGGCTTTGTTTCTGCAGGGGAAGATCTGTTCCTTTTGACTTCATTTTTAAAAATCTAGATTGTGAAGTCAGAACCTCTTTGGTCATATTGCGTCACTGAAGCCTCTAGGTGTTGAGTCATCATTATATTTAGAGGGTGGCACACTTCTTTTTAGTCTAATATTAGTATTCAAGCCTGGACGCAGTGGAAGGTCACCCTAGCAAAGATGAAGTCACTGCTCCAAGGCTGGAAAGGAATGCAGCTTCATTCTGCCTTCCTGGTACACTTGCTGTTGCTTTGTTTTACTTTCAGTTTTTCTACCTTTTAAGGTTGTTGTCTGTTGATATGATAACATTATCAAACTGCCACTTGAAGCAGACCATGCCTTGTGCTGTGCAATCTCTACCTACTTTGTCTTGTTCTGCTTTAGAAATGGGATGAATGTTGTTCCCTGTCATTCTGTAAAAATTGAAGTGTTTCTTTACTATACACTGTATATGTATTTTTATTTTATTAGATACAGAGAGCTTGCAAAGAAAGGCTGCGGGAGCAGTGTCCTTCAGCACTTCATAAATCATAGGATTCCCAGAAGGCAGCTATCTTGCACTCTTCCCTTGGTGGTTTACAGACATCTAAGAACTACTTTTTCGTATGATTGTGGAGGCACTAAAATACAGCTATAGGAAGCTGTTCTTGCTCTGAGAAGTATGCAGTCTAAAAAAATAATTTTCCATCACATTTATTCTGTAACTCATTTCAAATACTTCCTCTGTGAACCATATCAGTGCAATACAGTATTTGAGCTGAAAACACCTATGAACTTTCATGTTCTGTATCTGAGATCCCATCTGACTGCTGGAATGAGAATCCCAACTTTTTCAGCCCCATTATACAAGTCCTCTCTACAACCTAAAAGAGCTGTTGACACTTGTCATTCATAAACCTACCTTAGTTTACTTTCTATGGTATAGCTGCTGGACCTTGTTAGTCAACTATGTATTGACACATGGAATGGGATGCTGGCGTAACAGCTCCTCTGTATAGCTGTCGTTTCTGTGCTTTACTCACAGGTCAGTTGTGAGTTATGTTGAGGAGCTCGGGTAACAAAAGCAGTCACTTCATGAAGTCGGAGATTCTGTATCCTGTGAACTGCCTAAACATGACTGGCACTAAGATCCACAAAGTTTATGACTGTTGAACTGCCTAGGACTGTAGAACCACAGTAACAGTAAGGTGCTGAGGTTTTACTGGAGAAAGGGCGGTAGCAAAGTTAACCTTCATTGAGTGTTTGTTCTGGTTCGGCGGAAGAAAACAAATTAGTTTTGGTGTGCCTTGCATATCCAGAACTTTAATACATATATATATATAAGGAGGTTATTTAAGGTTGCTCTTATTGCTGTTAACAAGACAACTTGCTGAGGACACTAAAGGCAGCTCATGTATTTATGTATGGTTTGACACTAACTTTCTCTGAGGTGATCTGCAGAATTTCTAATGGAACTGTAAGAAGTTGTTAGTCTAGTCTGATTTAGGCATTCCTTCTGTCTTCCCTCATAGATGGTTCTGGCTGTTACTGAAAGGCTTCAGCGTTTCTACTGTCTTTCTGGAAAAATGCATAAGCTTTATGATTTGATAGCCTTCGAAGAAACACAAAGGGCATACTGAGATTGTGCAGCTGTAACAGTATGGTCAAGTTGAATCTGTGCATATGCCCACTTCATCCCATGCAAGTAGAAGGTAAACTTGGCCACAATTATCCTGTTGGCATCCAGGAATTACCAAGCTCCAACTCAATCAACGTTCAATTCCTGCTCTGAAAATGTGTTGGGCTTTTTTAAGCAACAAAAAAACTCAACCAAACAAAAAAAAGTAACAAGTATTTCTGGGCCTGAAATGAATGCCACTATCTGTAATGTGGATGCTGTCTAATAATTTATACAGTACTTGGGGTTATTTTCCCATCCGTGCACGGGGTGCTCGGTAGCACAAATGCCCTTGTTTCGATGGGAGAACGTGCCTGGCAGAAGACCAACTGGGTTAAAGGTAGGCCTGTATTCGTTGTAGCTGAAACTTGGAGTAGTGCTTCAAAGCATCTAACTATACTAGTTTTGTAAATTACAAAAATAAACTGATTAATGTTCTTTCCAGAACACACAAGACAGCAGTTACTGTCTGCTTTTTAAATCTGGAAACGTACTTTTCTCCTTAAGAGTAACTATGGAAAAATTCTTCTAATGTTGGCTTTCTGTGGTCATGCTCTACTCTGCAGTCTAGAGGGAATGCGTTATCTCAGAAAACCAGGGTGGGTGGGAACTCTTTCCTGGGAAAGGATCATTCAGGGTAAGTATTTCAATTTTTTTGTACAGGAATATAATTTTCTTATCAGTTCTGCTAAAATATACAGAGTTTTGAATAATGAGACATTTTAACAAAGGTATTGGTAAATCCATGCCAAGGTTTATGAGGACCTTCTATTGTGGCATGAGAAAACATAGGCTCTGGGAGCCAGAGGGAATTGCAAGGTCTTATCTGTAAGTCAGTAAAGAATTGTTCTGTTAGTTACTCCTTTCTCTAGCACAGTGGATGTTGTAGGATGAACTGTGGGTAGGTCTGATTTGGATATCCCTAAACACTGTACAAATTTAGATTAAGATTCCACTTTGCAGTTGTCTGTCTCCTGTAATAGGTTGAACTAAATTCCTGGACTCAAATGCCTTTTGATCTTTGAGGAAGTCGAGATCTGGCCTGGAACACTGAGGCTAGTATGCCTTTCCTCTGAATTCGCTACCAGTGTTAGCTGGGACGCGGAGTTCAACCAAGGATTTCTGCTGACAGAGAAGTTTTGTTGGTGTTTTTTTTTCCTTCTGATCATCCTGCTTGAAAACATTTGGGAGTTTGACTGCTTGTACATGGAATACTGAGCCTTTTTTTTTTCCAGGATGATGGCATGATATGTTGCTTTCTGGATGATAAGCAAGAGAACCTAGCAGCAATCTCTCCACGCAGTTCTATGCCATTTCCTATTTACCAAGTTTGAGAAGGTTTGATTTATTGTAACTGGTGATACTTGCTATTCTTGACCAGTGTTACTGCTGGGTTTTTTTTCTTTTTCTTGTCTGGCAATCTAAGGTGTAGCATGTTTTTGTAAACCAATATAAAGCCAAGAAGATAGACACCAGGTCACACTTGGAATAAAACACAGCAATGATTTCTACAGGAACTTCCTTGCATCTAATTGAAACTTTTATGTTGGCACAGTGCGTATTAAAGCAAGAAGTCAACCCTTCTGGTATCTGCTGACACAAGCAAGAGCTACATCTTTCAGAGGAAAAAGCTGCCTTTAGTCTACAGAAAAGTCTTTGGTTTGTTCCACTAAGTAGTTCTTATCTGCTAATAATCAAACACAGTTGTGCCCTTCTCCCTCCAGCAAACTGTCATTCTGAAGTCAACAAAAATACTGTTAGTAATCAAAAACTGCAGTAAAGCCATTCTAATGTGGTTAGGGCAGCAGCTGTTCCTTATTTTAATACCATCAGAGATCCTAATCCATCCACAAGTTCTGATATCAGTTTTCTGGCCCAAGGAAAAGGCTTCTAAATGAAGGTCAGCCTTCATTACCAATGCATAAAGACATTGCATTTACAGAAGCTATGTTCTGGCTTAATCAATCCAAAACAGTAAATTTACAACTTTAATTACCAGTTATTTAAGGGAATTTCTCAAATGTTTCATACAAAATATATTAAGAACACTGCACCAGAGTTTAATGTAATTAATAAATCAAATAGTGCTTAATAGAGGTAGGGAAAAAATAGCTCTTGAAAAGGAATGTAGTTTTAGAAAATGAGGGATACTGGAAGGTGATTTAAGGTAATAGAGTGGGGAAAAGAGAGACAGCAGCTTTAAGATCGTGGCATTGGTTAAGACACATTCTGCAATAGATTTGAGCACAAAGGTGAGAGATCATATTCAGAGTTGAATCAAGATGAAATGAATTATCAATTGCTTATGTGCATTTGAAAACATGTTTTCTTCTGTGCCAGATAAATTCATGCTTCTTTGTGGTTGATGAAAGTTTTAGCATTTGCTGCAGTACTGCAAGGATTTCTCTACGGCTGTGTTCTCAGATCCAATCCTCAGGCAACAGATCTGCTGATAAACTATACCATTCTGTCTGCTGAGGAGTTTGTTCAAATTCTTGGTTTCTTGTGTAGTATGAGTGCGTGAATGGTTTTAAAAATAATGTATCTTGTACTTTTTTTATTGTCTTGCTTTAATGTGATTACTGTTGACTGTAGGTTCTTTTGCTCTAATTGGATTTTATGGACACTTTACCCTGCTTAAATTACATGACTTTTGTACTGAGCTTTGAAACTTAATACAGAAGCAGAGGCATTAGAGACATGGTAGATGTAATGTGTATGTCTTGAAGGGATAAGAGAAACCTTTTCCAGTGATAGAGACTAATAAGCTGGAAGTTAAGGTGGCAGTAGGATGGGGAAAAGAAATTACAGTATCCCTGGCAAGAGAGTAATGAAGGCATCTGTTACACTGCAGCAGGGTGGATTCAAATTGGTATGTGTTGTCTTTAACTGGTTTTGCAGTTCGTCTAAAAACCATAAAGACACTGTAAAACTGCATGCAATCATTCAGAAATTTTGCATTTAATGTTACTGGAACTAGTATTGTGCAGAAATCCGATAGTTTCATTCCTGTGTTTCCAGTGTGTGGCTGGCTTACAAGGGAAGAACAAAACTGAAAACTTTGTAAGATGCTGAGGAAATGAGGTACCAGCCCCTTACTGAGTGCGAGTTGGCCCGTTTTAAGGCCTCAATAACAGACTGCTGTGCTCCATGGGGCTGACTTCTAAAAGCCATGATAAAAGTCAAGCAATGCATGTCTCTTCTGTTTTTATTCTTCGTGACTTCTCTGAATGGTGATTGTTTATCTATTTCTCAAGATACTTCTTGTTGAAAGCTTTGGGGTTTTTTTCCTTTAACAGCTGGAGTCCATGATATCCCTGAGTGAAAACATAGTCCGTTCACTCAGGCTGAAATACCACCAATGTTGAAGTGAAGGGAATGGGTATTTCACATGGCTGAGATTGTGTTGCATCAAGCCACAGGGCTATCCAGATCAGCCTTCTGCCAATTTGGAAACTGGAGTTATTTTCATTTGGTTTTCCTTCAGTTCCTAGGACAGGGCCATATACAAACTGAGAGCACTGACACAGCGCAGGCCCTGATCCAGAGGCTGGCACCTGTGCCATATCAAACATGTTTAATATACATTAGCAAGTTTACTTTCTTTCGATGCTGGTTGCTTTCACTTTCTTGCTTTTGCAAAGCTTTTGGGTGGATTCTCCAAGAATGTCTGTTTAACAAGCAAAAAGAAAATTCAGGTTATATAATGATACATACTTAACAGAATGGGTCTAGAAGTTATTCATAATTCAGGTTATATAATGATACATACTTAAATGAATAACTTCTAGACCCATTCTGTTCTTATCTGCTAGTGATCCTATTCCTCTGAATGTGCATGGCTGCTTCTCACCATCTGACTTAAAGGTTTTGGTCACGGACAGTTCCAAATTCCTTTAAAGTCTTCTGCTGTCAATGGGAACTGCAGAAATATATCACAGAATGGTGTTATGCTGTCCTTCCTTCCCGTGTCCTTCTGTAAATCCCCTTATCTTTGGTATCTGTAACTACAAATCTTCCTTGTTACTATGACCAGTTCACTTCAGGTATTTCTTAAAATGTAGTGTCCGTTACATCTGCTGTGTGCTCTGTAATACAGCTTCTTCTGATATGAGTGTTCCAATTGCTCCTATTTGTCTTGTAGTTAGGGGGAGAAACACACAGCACAAATGGTACAGGAGTGTTTCTTAGGAAGATAATCTGTCTTCCTCTTTTATATTCCAGTTTCAAATGATTTAAATAATAATGCTTATACCTTTTAATAAGTCTTCCCCAAAGAAATTGTTTTAATCACTACTGATTGTCTTAATCTATCACCCTTACTGTTTTGAAACGGAAGTTTTTCTGACTCCCTGCTGTTTTATGACCTACATACAGCAAATGCAGTGTGTCCTGTGTATGTATTTAAATTTTGAGAAATTTTTGTGGAGGTAACTGTCACTTACTGAAGCATAGAAACTTAGATCTGAAATAAGATTTCAATGATGCTATGTTAAAACCAAGAGATGAAAAAACCATGCAATTTTCCCATACCGGTAACACAATCTAGCAATTTCAATAACTTATTAAAGCAAAGATGAAAATAACGTTATCACAGATATCATGGCTACAACCACCACATCTTCTCCAAGATTATGCTACTGTTAGTGCCTTAGTTTTGCAAACCCCAAATAAGTGAACAGTAGTCACAGGAAGCTTTTTACTTACCCCACATAAGTCTTTAGATTGAACCATTCTTAGAGATGGGGGAGAGATGATATTCAAAAGAGGGTTGGGGTTTTTTTAACAGCATAGATTGTTGAATTAAACGTACTGCTGTCAAACATAGTTCAGATTATCTATTCAGAACTCTATTGCACTATAGTCTTTCTGTTGATTGAAAAATGTATGATCAGATTGACATTATGTAGTGACAGGAAAACAACCATTTAAAATAGCTTGTCCAAACTATGTATCTGCATTTCATGTATTTACTTCAGGTCTAAACTATGTATCTGCATTTCATGTATTTACTTCAGGTCTAAGAATTAAATCCTTATCTGATATTTGTCAGTGTTAAACCAGAAAGAGACAGGTGTATGCCTTATCTTATTTTGTAGTGTATTCAGTAAAGGTATTGATGAGATTTTTCTGGAACTCGTATCTTCCATTCCCAGTGCAATCCTTATTTTTCCAGCCCATTCTTTCTCTTTGTGCTTTTTTTCCTGTCAGTAGGTCTTGCACAGATCTGTACTTTGAGAATTGTTCCAACATAAAAAACTGACCACCAACTACTTTCTGGTAGTGTATCTGAAGGGGCGGGGTGGAGTCTGAATGCAAACGTTAACCAGACACTGGATTCTCAGCAAATTCTTCATAAGCTGAAAGTTATGTGAGGACAGTGACTGTTTTAGGATTTTGTTTTACATGTACTGCAAATATGCAATATACAGTTTCTGCATAGGCTGATCTCAAAATGTTTGGTACCTACTTTGCTTTTTCTTCTACTTCTGCATTAGCAGTTAATGCCCTCCCTACCTTACTTTGCTTTTGAAGGACCTTCAGCTATCCTTTATCCATGTTCTTGTTAGCATATGGAGTGCTATTAACCCCAGACCTATAAAACATGGGTTGTGTCAGTATTCTGTGATATTGATTTTTTAGGAAAACTTTAGATTCTTGTTAATGCCTTCTGTGGTTTTGAGCTTTATGGTACACCTGAATCACCATCTGTGTATGGGCTGGTTTTTTTCTTTCTTCCTGAGGTCATAACTTAGGGTGGGGTGAAGAAGAGTATTTGAAACTGGGATTCTCTCACAGATGCATCACTTCTGAAAACTGGGTAAAAACACCAATATTGTGGAATTTGAGATTAAAATTACGAAAGTGAAAAGCACTGTTCCACTTCCTCCTGATCTTTCCTTGCACCTAATAATCATGCAGCAAGTCACCTTGATAGTGAAGATAAACTTAATTTATACCCACTTAGATATTTATGCTGTGTAAAGGAAAATCCTGGCTGGTACAGAAAAAACCCACCCTTTCTGTGAATAAGCCACTGTGTATGACCTAAAGGACATCAGAATATGTGTGCTCTGGCTGTATCAAGTGCTATGGGTGCCATCTGCTGACTCCTTCATGTACCACATAGCTCTTCAGCGGTAGGAAGAAGGAAAGATAACATATGTTAAGGAATGTAGTTTTAAATACCCTGCCACTCAAATATTAAATACAAAATATAATTTTTAATCCTTGCTGGTTTTGTGCAATATGAACAACAGTGTTCACCCTAAATGTGTTTGAGTTTCATTTCAGCCCTGCAAGATAGTAATAATAATTACTCTGTAAAACTATCAGCGTTCTTTTGCAGTGTTTTTACTTACGGTGAACCTAGATCTTAATTTTTGCAGTGTATTGTGGCTTACTGTCTGAACTCAGCTTCTAGCCATGCACTTTTTATTTTTTCAACTTTTTTACATTTCTGAACTTCCCTCATTCCACTTGTTATATTCCATATATGGTATCCTGTAAATAGCCAGGAAGTGAGACTGAAATAATTTCTTTATTGTGCTTGCTTGCAAACCTGGTAAAATAGATTCTGTTGTCCTTGGCAAATGTACCAGCAGTGCTACCAGGTAAGGTGGCATAAATATTTGGCTAGACCTGATTTAGTAACAAAGCTGAGAAAAGGGGCAAACTGGAGGAGTACAGTTTAGTGAGACCCTAGAGTAGTTTATAGCCTGTTTATTAAATTGGTTTTAAAGGGAAGCTTCTGTTTTGTCTTGCTTGTCATAGTTTTCTTTAAAACCTAAATTAATGTATTGCTTTGGGTCACTCAGTGTCAGTATCTACTGAGGAGAAATTCAATCCTAATAAGCATGGAAGCATAATATCTAATGCTGTAGTCTTAGGTTGTCTTGCTGCTGTAAATCAAGTAGTGTTCTGGCAAGGGTTCCAGCACTATAATGTGAAATAATGGTTTCAACTGAATTGTTAAAATGGTCCATGACATGCTTTTGGCTGAGGACAAATAGTACTTTCCCTAACAACTTCCAGACATAGTTTGGGAGTCTGCATGGTCCCAGGGATCATTCCCAATAGCCATTTCAGAAGCTAAGAGTTAACAGTTTCCTTGGAATAATTTAATTATCACTTAATAGCATAGATGTGGCCAGCACATGGCGGGGTGGGGCCCCAGGCCCCAAGTGCCCCAACAGGCTTCAGTTACTGTGACCAGACCTACTTATGCGGTTTGCGTCAGGGCCCCAAGTGCCCCAACAGGCTTCAGTTACTGTGACCAGCCTCACCACCTACTTATTGGTCCAGGAGCTCCATTTGAGATCAGGATGGGGCCTTCATTCCTGGCCTGAACAATTACATAGCCCTACCTGTTTCAAGTCTTGTCCTTGGTCCCACATTGCAGCCTTGGCCTTATGTTGCAGCCTTTCTAGTTTTGGCTCTGGTCCCATCTCTTTTTCCTCCTGACTCCCTGGATAGACCTGGACCTGTTTCCATTGCTTTCTGTGGCCAGGGCTGTCGATGGTTGCTGTGACCAGCACCTTGCTCAGCCCACCCTGTTCAGATGCTGCCAGATAGGCCCTGGTCTGTGAGGGCACTGCCTGCACTGTGGTCACCTTCAGCTTCCAGCTAATCCTCATTCATGGAGCAGCTTTGCTCTTGCTAGTCCCTGACAGTTGGCCTTAGGACTTGGGAATGGGCCTTGATGCCACTTAACTCTTGTCATGTAGAAGTAGCTCTAGTGTCCTGATACCAGTCTAAGCCTGCTGGATTAACTGGAGATTTCTCATGTGATATCTTGGGATCACATGATTGAACATACGGTCAGGGCTTAGGCTAGTTACTCATGGAAGTATTGCATATGAAATAGGGACAATAATTCTAGAAATATCTAGTGGGGGACAAAGAACACATTTTGGAGTTGTGCAAAATCAAAGGTTGGGTGTATCTTCTTTGAGACCCTAGTGTAAATCAAGGGGTGCTCCAGAGACTCTCAACATAGCTGAAAGCAGAATGCAAAGGCAGATTCTGATGGAAAGTAGTGCGACTTCAGCTTTGGCATTGATGTTCATCAAGATTGATGTGCTGAAGGTGCTTTGCTAGTGTCTGAACCCACATGTGGCTAGCAGTAATGGGTTGAACTTGAAAGTGCAGGTAAGTCAGAAATGGGTCTTGAGAGAAGTTTATAAACATTCTTTCTTCCTGTTACCTGATCTTCCAAACCACAGTAGAAAATATAGTATCTACAGAGGAGAATAATAGTCAAAAACCTTGGAATGATATCATCAAGACTCCTGTATTTCCTACCCGGCTTTATTTGCATCTAGCAAAGCACTTAAAATTCCAGAGTGTTTTTTCCTTCCTTGTAAGGACAAAAGCAAAACATTCAAAAGCCTTTAACCCAAAAATGGGGTCACTGAAACCTGAATATGGAAGTGCTGTGAAGGTATGTGCTTGGGATATAAGAACAAAGGTTCATTTTCCAGCTTTTTTTATTCTTTCAGAGAACTTGAGGCTGGTTTTCCTGCTTTGACATCTGTTCGAAGGAGCATGCAGTCTGCCTTTAAAATTGCATTTGAATCTTCCATGGTTGAATTATAATGAAACTAGTATTTTTTTCCCCCAAACAATTTGGTCCTTGATTACCTGGGGTTTTCTACTGAAACCCATTTTGACTAAACAAAAAAACCCTATGGAGTTCTCATCATGGCCACCTCCTAAATACTTGAGACAGATGCCTGCCTACTCTGTCAGAAAGATTAGAGAAAACATCTGAAATGGGAATTCATACAGTTCCTTTACCTTTTTCCTCTTGCTGTTTGCTTTCCTCTGAATCACAGTCTTGCTTCTTGCAGATTATAAAATCAGAGGGTGCTCCTGTGTGCATATTCTGTCTGTCATTTCATGATGTAGGTTCTAATTTTCAAATTACTTTCTCTTTAACTAGAACATACTTCTAGAAAAGAGTCTATTTTTTAAAAGCTTGTTTGTATTATTGGTGTGCGTTACCATGATATGTTTGATGGATACATGAAACTTGAGTTACATAAAATTTTAGATAGAATCATAGAATGGTTTGGGTTGGAAGGGACCTCTAAAGGCCATCTAGTCCAAACCCCCTGCCGTGGGCAGGGACATCTGCAACTAGATCAGGTTGCTCAGAGCCCCCTCCAACCTGACCTGGAATGTTTCCAGGGGTGGAGCATCCACCACCTCTTGGGGAAACCTGTGCCAGTGCTTCACCACCCTCAGCGTAA
>NW_008796220.1:3843819-3861580 GCF_000699145.1 Aptenodytes forsteri | reverse complement strand
GAGAGGGCCCACATTTTCCCTTGTCTTCCTTTTATCCCTGACATACCTATAGAATCTTTTCTTGTTGCCCTTGATGTCCCTGGCCAAATGGAATTCTATCAGGGCTTTAGCTTTCCTAACCTGATCCCTGGCTGCTCGGACAATTTCTCTGTATTTCTCTGTGTTCAAACAGATAGTTTATACAGTCACTCAAACTCTGAATTAAAACACTGCCAACTTGTACATTGCAGTTGAACTGAAGCTGAATAGGAATTATCTGCAAGGTTTGAACTGAACATTTCATGCAACTGAAATTTAAGTGCTCTGCAGTGCTAAAGGCAGTTTTCAGAAGGCTGCTCGGACAATTTCTCTGTATTTCTCTGTGTTCAAACAGATAGTTTATACAGTCACTCAAACTCTGAATTAAAACACTGCCAACTTGTACATTGCAGTTGAACTGAAGCTGAATAGGAATTATCTGCAAGGTTTGAACTGAACATTTCATGCAACTGAAATTTAAGTGCTCTGCAGTGCTAAAGGCAGTTTTCAGAAAAGCAAACATTGATATAAGCACCGCAGGAAACCGATTGCTTCTCAGTGCTTTACATTAATAAATTGCTTTTAATAATTCTTAATTGTCTGCTGAGCTTAGAATCCTAATGTTTTTTTAAATATCTAGTGTTCCATCTCTGTGTGTATATATATACCTTGTACTTTCATATTCAAGACTTTATGGGTCTCCTACTGTGCTAGCTAATTTTTCATGAAATAGCTTCACTGTTGTACTGATAACAGTAAACTGAATCTAGACATTTGAGTGTTTAGACAAGCACTTAATACTGGGTTACATAGTTGAACTTAATACAGTTAACAATTTTTCTGTGCTTAGAGAAAGATCTTGTTCTTCTAACTGCTCAAGATGAATGGCCGGTATTTTGTAGCTAATTCCTTCTAAACAGGTGGGACAATGCCTGGAAAAAGAGGTCTAGAATGTGTTGGAAGGGTTTAGAATCTGGCCCTATGGGGAGTGATGGTGGAAATCAGTGCATGAAAACTTGAATTACAGAAAAAGAGGCCTGAGGCACAAAAAAGAAAGCACTTGGAACAAATGCAAATCCTGTTCTCAGAGATTTAGTTTTGCAGTTTTTCTGTACTCCTAAAAGTGTCACTAGTGGGCATGTTATTTACAACAAGAAAGGTCAACCCTCCACTGCCCTTGAAACTGGAAGCTTAAATTTCTTTTGCTTTCTTGCTGCGTGAACATGGCTACACTGCTGTGCTTAAAGTAGTTTCAGTCTACTGCTTACCTTGTGTACTTAGGTAAGCAGTAGGTTCTGTGCAGCCTAAGAAAAAGCTTCCCTCACAAAAATAAACTACTATCTGCTTCTCGACATTGATACTGTAAATGTGAGCTTCTATCAAACTTCCAGGATGTCTTCCTTTTCATGGTTGGAATATCTCATCTGTCTAAATAGACTCACCAGAAGGTGGGGATAAGGACCTT
This sequence comes from Aptenodytes forsteri, assembly GCF_000699145.1. Taxonomy (NCBI): domain Eukaryota; kingdom Metazoa; phylum Chordata; class Aves; order Sphenisciformes; family Spheniscidae; genus Aptenodytes; species Aptenodytes forsteri. The sequence goes on along the minus strand of NW_008796220.1, from coordinate 3,860,097 downwards.
TTTAAAAGCTTGGGAAGGAAACATGGGAGCTTTTTCTTTACACTTCTGCTTCTTACTGGTATTTTAAATTCTCTAGTTGATATATGCCAGTAATTCAAATCATAATATTGTATTCGGATATAATTCCACTTACTCTCAACTACCCTCACCATGACTTGGAAAAAAAAAACCAAACCAACCAAACCCAAAACCAAGACTACATAGGTGAAATAGCCTTCAAATACCTGTTTCTAATTCTTGGTGGCTTATTTTTTCCTAACCCTCATCTATTCCCTGTCAGTGTTTGCCTCCATCAACCTGTTTAGCTGTGGACTGTACAAGTTCTGTTCTTCGTACCAGCTGACACAAGGATATTGGTACCTCCGACTGCAAAGGAAATGATCCAAGATACATACTAAGTGGAAAATCCGTAGTGGATAACTTGGAATCCATGCTGTGGAGAGGAAGCATAACCGAGTGATTACAGACCTGTTTGGGACTTGGGACCTGAGTTGTGTTCGCAGGTTTATCTTTCTGTCCTGGCCAGGCTGCTTTATACATGTGGAGCAGAGGGTTCCTTTACTATCCCACCTACTGTAGCAGGGATGTTAGGATAAATGTATTGTGAGAATTATTTAAAGCACTTAACATGCCTTGCTGTTACAGGCAGCCCCTGACCACTTTTTCTTTTTTAAAGAAAAGCAGGGGAGGGGAAATACTGTTGCATTAAGGTGATTAAAATCTGACCCATGTTTATGCATATTTGTTGTCTTATTTGGCAACCCTACTGAAGTATATAGGATTACTTGGAAAGCAAGGTAATGCATAAGAGAGATAAAGTTTCAGCCTGGCTTAGATGAATGGGATCAGCTAAAGTATGTGGTAGTAAATTATTTAAATAAATTTACAGTACGTTTTGAACAAAATGGGAAGATCAAGTATTTGTGCTGTTCATAGCCCAGCCTTGGTAAGGAGAGTGTTTTCGTTAAAAATAACTTGATAAAATACTCTAGTTTTATCTTTGTGTCTTCTAATTTAAGAATATATTGCTTGTGTCCTCTCCACTTGACTGCTTAGGGGGGTGGGGAGAGATCCTTGGTATTCTGATCTTTATGGGGGAGGGGGGATGTCCTCCAGAGATATACAGAAATACTTAGCAGAGCTAACTGGTAACTAATGGATACAGTCGCTATCTATTGTATAAAGATAGTTAAGTAAATGAATGGACTGGAGAGAATGCTTCCTGAAATGTTTGAATACATTAGTTTAAATGCAATGAACATAAAAACAAGTATATTTTTTCAGGCCTTGCAAACAGAAGGACTGATCTTTGACCGATGACGTGATTACTGAATTTTATTTATCTGTATCAGAAGATGGTCAGTTCTGCCATTTTTAACTCCTTCCATTTCATGCTCATTTAACTAGTGCTGAGTGTGTGATATAAGTCCTCTAGATGAGCATGAAGTTTGGGATATATTCACTTTACAGATGCTGTAGAGAAATTGTTTTCATAAATTTACTCTGTTTTGTACATGGGCCTGGGAAGGAAAAAAAAAAAGTAAATTCATTTGGGGTTATCACTAATCCCTTGACACTGCACTGCTTCCTACATGAGAGCATTTTCTTGAAGGATGTAAGTTCTTGATATCAGTTCTGTCTTTTGCAGTTCACTTGATATGAATTGTAGTTACTTGGGGGAAAAATTATTTTTTGCTCTTGTAACTCTCTACTGGGAGCTTAATTTGATCCCCATATTTATACTGAATGACAGTTTTCCTCCAGTAGCAGTAGTCTGCTGCGTGAAGCTTTTAGAAGTTTATGCTCTCTTAGCATATTAAATAGAAGTTTTACCAACAGAAAATCTTTCTCGTAATTTATCAGCTAGAAAGTTACAAATGCCAAGTTTATGTCTTATTTTTGTTTTCTGATTACTTCATTGTTTCACATGATGGTTTACTTTCCTTATCTGTAACTTACACTGTATCTTAAGCACTTTAGGACTGTGATGCTTGTTAGTACAGCACCTAATACAATGTACTAGACCCTAGAGGAATAAACACAACCAAAATGAATAATAAAGCCCTAGTGATGCCAGGAAGACTTTTTGGGAAGATATGACTCAAGTTCCTCTGTAATATCTTAAGTGATCTTGGTGATATTATTTCATACTGATACAACTTTGACTTTTCCACGAATGCTAAGCCAGACCATTTAATTACAAAATTCCTGCTCTAAGGTAGTATTTAAAAATGGTTTTACTGTTGTAGAAGGAATTAGCTTAATACACTTACATAAACTGAGTGTGAGGATTACTTTTTTCTATATTCTGAGTATGTAAGGGCAGATAATAAATCTTCCTACTAGTTTGATTTTTTATTCTGCTTTTTTCTGTTTCATGTACATATGCACGTAGTATGTGTATGTGCATACTTCAGAAAAATAATTCTGATATGGAAACTAACTGTTATTTTTCTTGGGCTAGCAGAAAAGTCAGGTAATTTTAAACAAGCCAGTAGAAAATCTGCTTGCCAGACTTCAAACAAATGAGTTACTGGAGCAGTCTAGGCAACTAAAATTGAGTACAAGAAACTTGGACAAGTATAGAGCAGCATAGAGGAAATGTCACTGGATATTTTTTAGGTAGACAACTCATTAGTGCAAAAGTTACTGTTTTATTTGCAAAATAATTTGCTCTAACTGGAATTCAATCCTGTATACACGTTATTTCTGTTGGCAATACTGGAACAGGCTATTAGGCCAACTAGGTAAAAAGATGGCTTTGTATACTCAAAAGCTACTGTGATGAATTACAATGTAATTCAAAGTTTGGGTAAATGTAGTGAAGTATTTAAATGTACTTACAATGATGTTTAAGTGGCAGTCAATGAGTCAGCTTGACAGAATTGTCAGACAAAAGCAAGGGAGTCTTCTAAACTCTTGGCAATGTGAAGTATATTGTATTATTACCATATTGAGAATTTGACTTCTCTCTACTTGAGGTTTTTCTGAGTCTACAAGCAAGCAGACCTCCCTGCTTTTCCTCATGCAAATAATAATTAAGAATCTGTAATGAGAAGGTCTGAAACTAACAAATTCCTTTTTGAGTTTGAGTGTGGTAACAAGTATCCATTTACCTGAGCAGAATGGCAAGCGTTTTATTTGGTGCATCCACTTAGTGGACCAATATATGCTTTGTTTTCCCCAGGAGTGTTCCCCAAATTATCATTGCTGTCCTGAGCAATTAAGTTCCTGCATTGTATCTTCAGTGAATCAGAGACATTGGTTGGGAGGGATCTCTGGAGGCCATCTGGTCCAACCTTTTGCTCAAAGTAGGACTGTTGCCAACACTAGATAAAAAAGTCACAGCTGACCTTATCAGCTCTTGAAAACCATGAAACTCCACAACCTCTCTGGGTAGATGGCATCTGTGCTGCATTACCCTTCAAGTGAAGAAATTTTTCTCTAATGTCCAATCAGGACCTCCCAAGCTGCAACTGAAGGCTTTACCCCTTATTTTACTATCTATTTCACTATCATTTGCACTTTCAGCAAATTTGCAATTTATCTTGCTGTCCAGAGTGCTTGGGAAGATACTGAACAGTATCTGCCCTGATACTGACCCTTATGATGTTCTGCTTGTTACTTGTTGTCAAATGGATGTTGAGTACTTGATTATTGGCGTTTCAGCCTGTCAGTTCAGCAAGTTTTCAACCCATTTTAACAGTCTGTTCAAGTAGCCCATACTTCCTCAGCTTACAAATGAGATCATTGGGTAAGGATTTTGGTAAGTCTGTCTTACTCAAAGCTTTTTAAAGTGCTTATGAAACAGGTGATATTTGCATTATATTTGAATGCTTAGTACTGGCATGTTATTTGTTGTATGTGTGGTTTTGTTTTGGTTTTTTTAATGGCTGGGACTGGCCTACAGAGAAAGCTCAGTTTGCCCTCTGTGAGCTACTGGACCCTGAAACCTGAGCTGCTGGACAGCCAAAGAGATATTATTTCTTCCTTGGAGGCAACTGAGCACTAGGAAAGACAGGCTTCCAGAATGCAAAGCAGGAGGAGAGAAGGGTTAAGAGAGGAAGAAACCTGCAGTGCAACAGAGTTTTGGGAAGAGCTGGGAGCAGAAACAGAAGCTACAGAGATACTAGGGAGAGACTTCCCGGGAAACCAGGGGGCAATGTACTGAGTTTCCTGCAGTGCAGGAAGCCACTTTATTGCTGGATGGAAAGTGACCCGAAGGGTAACCCTTCTATCTGTTAAGACACAGTAGATGGGTAAATTTGTTTCCAACTGTGTTTCATTTCTGTTTTCTCACTGTGAGACCTCTGTATTTTAAAATGTTCAAATTCTAGTCTTCAGTCACAGCTAACTGCATAATGCGCTACATCAGCAAGAGAGGAGCCAGCAGGCTGAAGGAGGTGATTTATTTTATTTACTTGTGAAGCAACATCTGGAATAGTGTGTCCTGTTTTGGGTTCTGCTATACAAAAAAAGATGCAAACTGGAGAGGGTCTGGACAGGGGCACTGAAGGAGCACATAACACGTGGAGAGGCTGTCTGTGGGGGCTGTGTTTGTTCAGCCTAAGGAGAAGACTGAGACTCAGGAAGGATCTAGTTGTTGTTGTCTTCTACCACCGAATGAGTGTCTGTAGAGAAGAGATAGCCTGGCTCTTCTCACAGGTGCTCAATGAAAGGACAGAAGGAGCAAATGTAAGTTGCAATGTGGGAAACTCCAACTGGATATAAGGAAAAACAGTTTTCACAGTGGGTAAGCACTGAATCAAGCTGCTGAAGGAGGCTGAGAAATCTCCATCCTTGAAGATTTTTTGGAACTTGACTGAACAAGACCCAGAGCAATCTGATTTAATTTTGAAGATCTCCCTGTCTTTAGTCGGAGGTTACACTAGATGACCTCCAGAGGTCCTTTCCAACCTAGATTATTTTACTGTCCTGTAAGACATACACTTATTGGTGTATCCCGGAGAGTAATGTGGTTTTATGTACATGGATATTTTTCTGCTCTTTGACTTTTGAAGATCATTCAGTAAAGTCAGTAACTTCTTTGTGCCGTGGTTCTCTTAGTATTGGCTTTCTAAAGCATTTAATCTTTACGTGTGAACACTGTGGCAAATCTGCTTTAGAAAACTGATTCACTAGATATGTCTGGTATTGGTCTTTTTGTTGTCTAATTGGCAAATGTAGAGCTTCCTTGCATATAAACAGCCATAGATGGAGCATGGTTAGTTGCAGGCCTCTTAAAATGATGCTTTTATTTGGACTGCTTCCTGGCCCTTCTGTGCATTGTTGTTATTACAGATAAGATGATCTCATTCTTCACATTCCTTTCTGCATGACTGTGAAGAGATGGAAAATGGTTAGCATCATTCCAAGACCAACCTAATCTTTTTTGCATTGTTGATAAAATTTTATTTTTTTCCATGATAGTGGCTAAGTACTGTGTGCCTAAGTTCTTGCTTTCTGACAACCTCTGCTAAATGAAACTGTCTCTGGACTGAGATCTTGAAGGTGTTCATCGGCTGAGTCTGCATTAGAGAGCAGGATAACGAAGCAGGGGTGGGTTTGTAGAGGAAAAGTTGTGTTATGCGTGTGGGGATGTGGTATTTCAGACTACTTAAATCTAGTTTTAAGTCCTGTGGATTAAGCATGCTCATTATGCTCCTGGAGTGCCTCTTCCACTTCACTATTGTCCAAAGAAATCCAATTTGCATACACAGCGTGATCACTGGTGTAAAACAAAGTGTGATAGGTGGGGGTTGTCAGGAGGCTTGCTTCAAAAGCACAATCCTGATGCGAACTGAATGCAAATATAGATGCACCCATAAAATACTGTTGTGTATGTGACATGTACTGATGTTGAGATTTTTTCTCACCTGCTTGGGGAGACTTAAAACAGAATAATAAAGAATGCCTGGGGCCATACTAGCATGATTATTGGTCATGTAAACTCTCTCAAACATTTTAAAAGAAAAATACATTTTTGGTACACAAGTGAATATCCCATTACTATGGATTATATTTTGATCTGTGCATATCTGTGTTGTGGAGCTATTGAACAGCCATCTGCAAATAAGTTGTTGTGCTATGGTATGCTTAGTTGAATTTTGGACATGGAGACAGAATAAAAAGCAGAGGGGACAAAGGCAACTAATGGGGGAGAAAAAAAGGTTAAAAATGGGTTTTGGTTAATTCCTTAAATTATAGTGTAAAATGTTAAATATGTGGGAAGTCATGCTTGACCAACCTGATGGTGGTCTGTGATGAAGTGACTAGCTCAACGGATGAGGGGAGAGCAGTAGATGTTGCTATCTTGACTTTAATGAGGCGTTTGACACTGTCCCCTGTAACATCCTTATACACGAACTAATGAAGTAGGTACTAGGTGAGTAGACAGTGAAGTGGATTGAAAAGTGGCTCAACTGCTGGGCTAAAAGGGTTGTGATCGGCAGCACAAAGTCCAGCTGGTGGTCAGTCAGTGGTGGTGCACCCCAGGGCTTGCTACTAGGGCCAGTACCTGTGTAGCATCTTCATTAATGACTTGGATGACGGGAGGGAGTGCACCCTCAGCAAGTTTTGAAGACAATACAAAGTCAGGAGGAGTGGCTGACAGACCAGATGAGTGTGTTGCCATTAAGAGGGACCTCAACAGGCTGGAGAAATGGGGCAACAGGACCCTCATGAAGTTCAGCAAAGGAAAACACCAAGTCCTGCCCCTGGGGAGGAACAGCCCCATGCACCAGGCTATGTTGAGGACTGACTGGCTGGAAAGCAGCTTGGCGGAAATGGCCCTGAAGTCCTGGTGTACATGAAGTTGAATATGAGCCAGCAGCGCATGCTGGCGGTGAAGAAGGTCAAAGACATTCTGGGCAGTATTCAAAAGAGTGGTGGCAGCAGGTTGAGGGAGGTGATCCTTTCCGTCTGCTCGGCCCCGGGGGAAACCCATCTGAGTGCTGTGTTCTAGAACTAGAGTTCTGGGCTCCCCAGTACCAGAGAGACAGACATACTGGAAAGAGTCCAGCAAAGGGCCGTGAAGGTGATTCAGAGACTTGAGCATCATGTAAGGAGAAGCTGAGAGAGCTGGGACTGATTAGCCTGGAGAAGAGAAGGCTCGGGGATTTTATCGCTGTGTATAAATACCTGATGGGGGCGGGGAGTAAAGAAGATGAAGCCAGACTCTTATTGGTGGTGTTCAGTGAAAAGAAGCGGTGGGCACAAATTGAGAAAAGGAAATTTCATTTACATATTTTAAAAAAAAGTTTATTATAAAGTTTTTTATTGTAAGGTGGTCAAGTGCTAGCACAGCTTGCTTAGAGGGACCGTGGACTCTCAATCTTTGGAAATACTCAAAACCTGACTGGGCATGACCCTGAGCAACCTGCTTTAGTTTGACCGCCGGGGGTTGGACTAAATGATCTCCAGACTTGCCTTCCAGCTGCAACTATTCCCCAATTCTTACTTGTCTTTCTCCTCTTATATAAAAAGTCACAACTTAAACAACTTAAGACTTTTCTTATAAAGCATTCCTATAAAAGCTCTGTATGAAGTAGAATTTTCTTGGTAGATTCAGGAGTGTTGGTATGCTAATATCAGACTTCTGGTTCCTGTTTGCCCACACTTAAATTAATCATTGTGGACCAGTTAATTTAAAATGATCGATTGCTTGTGCTGATTCAACAGTCATTAAAATCATTTTATTGCACAAATTTGGGCATTTCTTTGATTGGCACTTCTTAAAGTTTTTACCCAAATTAAAATCGGGCTCTGTGGAAGTAAAATAGCTTCCAGTATGTTCTTAGGTTATTAATGAACTACTGTTAGACTTGAATTTGATACTGTATTCCCAATTTACCAATGAGACATAACCTATTGTTGCTCTGTGCTTCATTGTCTCTTTTGGTAGGAATGCTCTTTAAGTTGCCTTGGATCATTCCTTTTTTTCACCTGACTTCAGTCATCAGCACAAATCTAGAGTTGGTTCAGCTTCCTAATTCTTATCTGGCTCCTTAAATCCAGCTGGCCTGTTTTAATGGACACTTACGTGTGCTTTGACAATGTAAAAACCTGAATGACTGAAACAAAACTCCTGTTCCTTTTCTGACGTCTTTTTTGTTCTTTTATGCCGAATATGTTGCAATATCTTTTCCCTGATTCCAGGTGACAGACCCAGACAATCCATTTAACTTAATCTATGCTCAGCAAACTTCAACTTTAAGAACTATTCTTTCCCCCTGCTTCTATGGCTGAAGGAATGTATCGGCTGTAATAATCTCTTAGCTGAGCTGACCATGTGCCTGGGTTTCACAACTCCCACGCTTTCCCCCATGCTATTTCATTATTCAAAACTACTGTTAGGCTTTTTCCTTATGAATCATTGTGACTACGATTCTGATGTATCTGATGATGCAAAGTGGTATGAAATAGGAGTATGCTCAGGCTTCTTTTTTCTTCTCTCCAGTCACCGGTACTCTTATTCACGCCATTATTTTACAGTTCCATTTCAAGTTTATCACCACTGTTGCTTTGCACTTCTTCCCTCCCATACTTAACTTAAAACTTTTTCAAATTACTCGTCTCTTTCCAACAGCAATGCTAATCTTGCTGTCTGGTTAGCATTTCCACAGACATCTTGGAGCTTGTTATTTTATGACAAGTGTGTATTTGTTTGCTATGCAACCATCTTAGAATAGTTTGGGTTGGAAGGGACCTCTAAAGGTCATCTAGTCCAACCCCCCTGCCATGGGCAGGGACATCTGCAACTAGATCAGGTTGCTCAGAGCCCCGTCCAACCTGACCTGGAATGTTTCCAGGGATGGGGCATCCACCCCCTCTCTGGGCAACCTGTGCCAGTGTTTCACCACCCTCAGCGTAAAAAATGTCTTCCTTAGATCTAGATTTCTTCCTTATATCTTAGCTATCTCTTCTTTAAATTGTACTCATTATTGAACTGAGGTGTTGTGAAGTGACATAATTTTGTCTCTCTTCACCTGGAAGTATTCTGCTGCTGAAACCTGGGATTGCGTTGGCTTTTTCCAAATGCTATTACATTACCTTACCAGCACTGCCAGTCTGTAATAAACTTCTAATCCTGATCTCGATCTTCCTGTGCTTTGAAAACACCTCTAGCTTTAAGCCATTGGCAGCTTCATGAGTGCCTGTCTGTTGCATGGGTTGTCATTAATATGCCAGAAAAAATTACTGCTAATAATCCATTTCAATAGAAGTGGTATTAATAGCCTTCCCCTGGTCTGGTACTTCCTCTGTTGGCCCTGAAGGTAGTGCTATCCTCTTCTACACTTCGCAGTTCCTATACCCATCCTGTCTTCTCTGCATTAACAAATGATTTGCTGTCCAGTACTGTATCAGATGATTTATTGTATGTGATCCACCATTTATTTATCTGAAATAAACCATACTGGACAATCTATTAAAGATTCTCTTCAGGAGACTAAACTTTTGCTGCCTTTTTTAGCATTTAAGTGTATGGATTGCAATGATCTTTCAAAACCTCTTCCAAAAATCTCTTGAAGTTGTGTAAGCTTGTGTTTGCCTACTGTAGTTCTACCTATATTTAAGAAAGCTGTGTTTATTCTTGTCCAGTCGTGTGGTGTTACGACTTTGTGACACAACCCCAGATTGATCAAATTTGAAGTTGACCTAACTCCCTGCCTTTGATTTGAGGTAGAAGTTTTAGACATTTTTTATTAGAATTTGTAAATGATGCACTAAAACAAGAAAGCAAATAATGAGATCTCAGAAGTAATATAAGAGGCAAGATGAAGTGGTTAGAAAACTTTACTCTGCAAAAACAGGGTGTAGAGGAGGCACAGGAATCTCTTTCCAGTTCACCCTTTTTCAGTGGCTTCCTGGGTTACAGCAGATTCTGCACAGTCATAAATGGAGAAAGTGTGAGATAATGGAAAGAAAGGAGCTTGGTTTTGGTTCTGTGTTCTCTGCCATTATGAAAACCTGAAATCTCTGTCATAGATCTGTTTCTGTTCTTTCATTTAAATTTAATTTAAAACTACATGAACCTTAGATCACGTAGCTTTATATAAGCTCTTCTGCACTGTTCTGTTAGTTAACAAATTCATGTTGAAAATAACAGCACTTCTAGTCACGGATCATGATATGGAAAGCTCTGAGCTGTTGGGACCACAGGCAGGATGTCTGTCCATGTGAAGCTAGCAAGCCTTGTGACTCAAGAGCTGAGTTAGAATCTGAAATGTAGGATGCCTATGTCAAGCAGAAATAGCCAATTGGTTTTCTCTCTGAGCTCTTTTTGCATTGATATTTTGTGGAAGAGTTTGGCTCATTTTAACGTAGCAGAAGCAAAGGCTGTGAACTATTGTGTTGCTGTTTATAAATTCAAGATTTAAAAAAAAAAAAAATAGTGGGGAGAGGGAAAAACCTGTCCTTAAGTTTGTCTGAAAACTGGAGTTTCTAACTAATGGAGCATCTGGTTTTGGAACAGTTTCCCAGTAGTAGTAGTAGAGGGCCCAAAAAGCTAAGTTCTTAGTCTTTTCATTCAGCTCAGTCTGCTACTGTGGCAAACAACTGCATCAAAAGACTGAAGGACTTAATGAGTGAGAAGATTCTTAGCTCTGATAGCAGGGGTTGTTGTTGTTGGTTCCCCACCCTGCTGCAAGATCACGGGTTTGCACTGAAGTATGTTCCAGTCTTTTAATCAGGATATCGGCTACCTTTATTGCAAATTCACAGAATAAAACTTCTGTTGTGTAAGGAGGAGGTCTACTCCCAAGTCGAGAAAGATGCAACAGAAAGCGTTTCTGCTGCATTTTGTCTCTGCGAGTCCTCTTGTAGCCTTTGTACAAATTATTTAGAGTTAACTTGTATATCTTCAAGATGTGACTGTCCCCTACAGTTCAGTTCGAAGCTTCCAGCTTCCACAACTTAAGATACAATATGTCAATATCTCTGTATCCATAAGTCCTCCTGGGCTTCTCGAGGGAAAGACCAGCCCAGAGTCTCTGGACAGCACCAAGTGCAGTATCTAAATTTGACATGTTTTCTGATTTATAAAGTTGTTGGTACTGCTTCCCATTCACCAAAGGAAATAATACTTCAATTACAGACAAAGCAAATTCTGTGCAACTGAATGGTCCATCAGTATTACATAGAAAAAAATTACAATCAGAAATATAAACTAAAAAAAAAAATTTTGTGTTAGTTGCAGCATGCAACTATCCTATGGATTACAAAATCACTGTTTGAGGATACTGATCTTTTTTAAATGGTAGGAAAGATATCTCCTCATTCTTTTTCTGCCTTTTTAATTTTGCTTTAAAAAATATTATTTCTTTGCTCGGCTCTTGCTCTAGAAGTAGTGCTAAAATAGTTCTTAACCTATAATCCCTTCCACATTTTAGGGGCAGAAGGAACTACTTTTGATTTTGTGCATTAAGCTTGCATAAATGTTTTTTCCAGAAATTTGTATAATAACAAATAAATCAGTAAAAACAATTATTTGTGTTTATCTTAATACACTAAAATTTATTTAGATAAATGTTTTATTTCCAGAAATTTGTATAATAACAAATAAATCAGTAAAAATAATTATTTGTGTTTATCTTAATACACTAAAGAATTTATTTAGCAAACTGAAACATGGCAGTTGTCATAGCTCGGGAATGGTTCAGAGGCATTAGAGGAAAAGTCAAAGATGCAGGCCATTAAAACTTAAATAATTTTTCCAGATCTTAAATTGACATTTAAAAAAAACCATACAACTCCAAACCTGTCAATGCTTTGAAGATTATTTGTGGCATGATTTTGTACTTGGTAACTACTCTGCCTTCCAGAAAAGCTTTTGTTATCTGTGTTTTCAAAATACCATGAGATACTTGCCCCATCCCTGGAAACATTCAAGGTCAGGTTGGACAGAGCTCTGAGCAACCTGATCTAGTTGCAGATGTCCCTGCCCACGGCAGGGGGGTCGGACTAGATGACCTTTAGAGGTCTCTACCAACCCTTCAATGATTCTGTGATATTTAGTAGCTTTTGAACATTTGTTTTACAGGTTTGGAGCTAGCCCCACATGTAAGTGGATCTTAATATAGAAGCTTTTCTGTCTGTCACCCAACTTCTCTTTTGTATCTTTACAGGAACAAGGCAGCAAGTTGGCACTATCTTTATGGATGTCAGAATATGTATCTTTATCTTCATAAATGAATGTCTTTTAGTCCCTATTGGCTTACGTTGCTGCTAAGGTGGGGTCAGTGCAAGACTGTGTGACTGTACCTTGCCCCTATTTCATGACCACTGTGCTTCCTGGCTCATAGCCAGACGGTAGACTGATGGGACTGTCTTTTGGTGGTTAGCAAGATGCTCTTTTAATCTTTTACGTGCAAACGTTTTATACTATGGCCATCACTAAAGTCAATGGGATGCCTTAAAGACTTCAATGGCCTTCTCTTAGGACAGTCTAATACGGGGCAAACCTCTGCCCTGCAACAGCCTGCAACTTGATGTAGGAATTGTTTCGCTAGGGAATTCATTCTTTTTAAAAAATCTGCTTACTGTATATGGTCTGGTAAATGTCCCTTCAGAAATTTGGCTGCATTCTTTGGTGTATGTAAAATATCTTGTAAATGGCAACCAGACATTACAATAATATTTTAAGATGATAAAAGAACATTGATGGAACAGGAAATATATAACTCCTTCGGTTGTTCTGGCCAAAAGATAAGAAATTGTTTTTTGTTCAAGTTCTAATTCAGTTATCTTCAAGGAATGTTTCTTGGCTTGTGACTGTCTTCAGTTACTTCCTTGTGTCATAGAAACATAAACATGCTTGAGATACGCTTAGTAATTTAGAGTGGGAATAAATCTGTATTAGCTGCAGAGCATATCCTTTCCGTGAGAAGTGGTTGCTATCATTTGATATCATCCAATGTTAGAATACTTTTTAGCAGTCTTTTAAGTGCTAATTTAAACAGTTGTGACCTTCCTGTTACACACATTTTGGAGCATGAATTTCTTCTTGTTCAAGTTGATGAAAACAGTGCCATGAAATAAAACCACGTAGTTCCAAGTACTCCTTAGAGAGCAGGTGGTACACCCAAGATGCCTCTTGCTATGTGTTGTAATATTTGAGCCTAATTTTATCTCTGTGGCCTGAGGAAATTGTAATATAATTGGTGATATCTCAAGTGAACAGGAGTAGAATTTTGCTTGTCCATCTTAAGTTGGAAGGGTGAGTATGAAGTTCTGACTGTAAAAACTCAGCTTACGGCTAAACTTTATAGATACTATTTAAAAGTTACATGTTAAATTACAAATTAATATTTGTAATTTTTCAACAACGAGCAAACAACTGCCTTTTTACAGTAAGTCCTACTTGCTTTATGCTGCAAGGAAAAAGATTCCTTTACAGAAGAAAGCTGTGAAACAGATAGTGACCTCCAAACTAATACAATCTCAAATTCATCTCATATTCAAATCCAACATCAGTATGGAGCGCCTTACATCAAAGGGCATAGGGTGGAGTGAGAGGAGTGGTTTTTTTAGTGAGACTTTTTTCCCCCCTCAGCTGGGATCCTGTGCGTTATATGAAAATTGAGGCTGTTGGATTAACTCTTAATGGTTTGAATTTTTTTATTTTTTTGAATGCTTCAGTGCTGGCATTCTCCCTTTTCATAGCTTATTTGCATTGTTCTAATTTAACTGACTAAAGAGAAAATTAAGTGATCTATAGCTATGTGGTAAACTTTTTTTCCCTGTATAAGAGAAAGCTGTAGATTCTGTATCAGAGCTGTATCCGTAACTGTTCTGTGACTTGATTTATATAACTAGAACAGAATATTACCTTGAATTCTTGCTAACAGATTACAAAAATAATTAGCAGATTTTAGTTAAATCATCAATAAATATTCTGAGATAATTTGAAGAGCTTACTTGTGAAGAAATATAAAAATAACTAAATATGCATTGCTTGATTATGAGGTGAAGTAAGCTGTGATAAGGTTGTGAGCAAAATTCAGGGTGGAAAATAATTGGGGCACAAGTGGTCATGATTAGAAATGCAGAATTGAGTAGCAAGTAAATTCATATTGTCCTAACAGATAATTTTAACTACAGTCTTTGTTAAAGAGAGACTCCTCACTTGGATGTTTAAATCTAGCTTGGACAAAATTACAGATGGACTGCACTACAGAGAACAACTCCATCAAATTAATGGGCCTGCACCTTTGTGTCTTGACATGGAGAAGTCAAAGGTAGTTGCTTTGGGATTGAAGTTATGACTTTGTGGAATTTTTACTTAACATTTTCTGAGATCTAGCTATTTTTTTTCACCTTTGCAATTTGAATGTTTTAACATAGTTTTTTTTTAAAAAAGTGATTAAACAGGTCCATTAGGCTCTACAAACTATCTTTGACTGTTAAAGTCTGGCTGGGAGTGGGGGCAACTAAGAAGTCTTAAAAACGGCATCTACAACAGTAAGTTCAAGCATGCTTGTCTATGTAAACGTGGCTAGTAAATGGTTAGACTGGCCTGAATCTAGCTGTGCTAAGTAGTGTTTTCTCCCAGCAGTTCCTGGGCATAGGTAGAGCTCCACAGCAGTTGAGATGTTCCCCGTAGGCAGGCTGAAGACAGATTTCTTGTTTTGTCAGCCAACAGTATCAGGACAGATGCGGACTGTTGTGTGCTAGCTGGTCTCAAAACTAAGCTTAGACTATTCCTGGCAGACTTAGTTTACTGGTGTAACTGTAGGTGCAGTTTAGGAATCAGTCCTAGGTCCAAAGGTATGTAGCCACTTAATCTGAAATCTTCAAAAAAATTAACCAGCCTATTCCCAAAGTCAAACAAGTTCGTAAGCTGGGTTTGCCTAGATGTAAAGCAACCAGAAGACCATAAGAAGCTATAAAATAAGTAAATAAAAATCTGAGGCTGAGAAAGTGTCTTGTTTCCAAGAAAACAAGAAACTTCACAGAACTTCATAGAAACAGTTGTTTCTGTTTTTTTCAAGTTTTTCCAGGGAGGCCTGATTAAAACTAAGTTACTTAAAGTTAAATGAGGGGAAAAAAAACTCAAAACAAACAAACCCCAAAAGTTAAAGTAACAGCTGAACTGCTTTAGGTTAGTTGGAGCCAGTATTTGGCTCTTCCTCTCCTGCCTTTGGCAAAAGCTCTTGAAAAGTCACTGTTGTCTAGGCTTTTCTATATGGATTAAGAGGCTTTACAAAGTAAGGTGGTGAGGAATAACATGTATGCCTGAGGTCTTGTCTTAGCTGACAGTTTGTATCTACCATAGACTTTGTACAGCACATGCAGAACTGCTGCCTCAACTGCTAGTGTGGCCGATACCGTTGTTCGAAAGTGGGAAAAATCTGCAGTGGGAGACATAGAGGCTTTCTCTATATTAGGCATTTCAGTAGTAGCTCTAGTTTGGCCAGAATATCTAGTGCAGACAAGACTTCCCATGGATCTGGATGACTCGAATCAGGAATACTTCAGTTTTTTTTCTGAAGACTATCAAAACTAGAATGAGTTAGAATTGTGTGGAAATATTCTTCTACTAGAAAATGTTTTGTGTAATAGCGTACATCTGGGTTTATTGTTCACAGCTCCATGTTTCAGAAGGAAGCTGATTGTTTAAATATAGATAAATTGCTTTGAAATAAGATCAATTTTGTCACTCGTTTTTTTAATGTATCTGCTATTTAATGACTGTCAATTTTAATATTGATAATGCATTGTAATGCTCTTTTATTAGAGTGAACCAACGTATAGAATGACTAAATGATTTAGAACTGTATTAAATACACATTTTCTGAAACCACTGTACTGATACTTTGTGTGAGATGACTATGGGAACTAGCTCTGTTTTATTTTTGTTAATATCTGTTTAGAGCTGTATCACACTTCATAAAAACTACTGAAATACTGAGTAAACTGAGAGTGCAAAACAGAAGAATGGAAGACTGGTTCTGGCCCTTTCCTGGGCTGGATCAATGGAAGACTATTTCTCAAGTTCTAGTTGGGAAAGTATAGAATCATATCATTAAGGTTGGAAAAGACCTCTAAGACCATCAAGTCCAACCATCAACCCAACACCACCATGCCCACTAAACCATGTCCCTCAGCGCCTCATCTACACGTCTTTTAAATACTTCCAGGGATGGGGACTCAACCACTTCCCTGGGCAGCCTGGTCCAATGTTTAACCACTCTTTCAGTAAAGACATTTTTCTTCATGTCCAATCTAAACCTCCCCTGGCGCAACTTGAGGCCGTTTCCTCTCGTCCTATCGCTTGTT
>NW_008796220.1:3789196-3843422 GCF_000699145.1 Aptenodytes forsteri | reverse complement strand
TGCATGGGGTTGTTGTGGCTGAAGTGCAGGACCCGGAGTCTGGTTTTTAGGGAGAGGAAAAGGGGGGAAACTAAATCTGATCTCTTATATCTTCACGTAAGATACAGGCTCTTAAATGGGCCATTGTGGTCTCTTTCTTCTGTTTGTGAAATCATGAAATCAGCCTTGTGGGGAGGAACTCAGGTAAAGCCATTTTATAAATACATTACAAGTTCACTAGTATTTTAGAATTACTCCGATTTCTTTTTTTTTTTTTCTGATCATCAATTATATTGCTCTAGGGAAAAAAAACCACAACTTCTTAGCAGATTTCACATTTCACTTTAAAGACACTGGAGAAACTTTATATCTGACTTTTGGGTCCCATATTATCTAATCCCATAAAATCTAATCTCCATCTGTCCTTTGAACATAAATTCTCTGCTATTTTTTTTATTTATCAAAGTGGAAGACAGTGTTGTCTGTCTGTAATGAAGACAAGATTGGATATTTGTATATGATAAATTTTAAGTATCAACACTTTTTGTCTGCATTTGGATCAGGGAATTAACAGGAGAAGAGACATCTGGTTTAAAGTGTTGCAGCAAAATAAATACCTGCCCTATAATATCAGGACAATATAGCAATTATGTAAGAAATCTATTATTCATTGATTCGTTATTTGCTGTCTGACTGCACGCTGTTTAACAGTTTGCTCTTTTTTCTTTTTCCTCCTTTGAACGGGACTGCTTTTGCTGGCTTGGCAGTAAGCACTATTTTCTCTCAGCACAGCCATTAAATCTCTCACCTGCGTGTCCTGTGCAGAGCTGCAGTTGAGAGATAAGGTTGGTCTCTCTCACAGCAGTGAGCATTGGTATTCCAGGCTCTTCTTTCAAGGGCATTTTGCTGTGATGAAGCATCTCAAATGACAAGGAAAACATACAGGCAAGTTAAATACCCTTGCTAGTCTGAGACAAGTAAGGGTAAATGGAAATGATTTAAAAATACATTTTGAAACTGTTAACAGAGTTCATAGATAACTAAATCACATTTTTAGGCAGGAGAATTACAGGCCTATCCCAACCGGCATCATCCATTAAATAACATCTAGTAATGGAGAGTACCTGTCCTGCCCAGCTTACACTTAAAATCCAAATAAAACACAAGGGCTCTGAGCCCTTCTGAATGTGTGTTCCTGCGTGTTCTTTGTCCAAGGTCATACAGGTAGTTCTGTGAAGAATTGAATCCATCTCTTCAGCATCTTGCTCCTGTGCCAGCCTATCAGCACCTCCATCTTCCCAATGTGAACTGAGAAGGTGCCTGAGATTTCGGAGTTTCTTGCAGCTCTCAGAGCATTGGCCTGGCATCCTCTGTGTGTGTCAGGTCAATACATGCATCACCTGTTTTGCAGTCTTTTATAAAATTAAAGATAACATTAAAATCTAATGATTAAAATTTGCCTGGGAAATCTGTTTTACACATGCTCATTAACATTGCCATACATCTACACGGTAGGTAAGTATCACCATTCCTGTCTTGCTGTTGAAGAAATTAAGGCACAGTGGTAACGTGTAGGATTCAGTTCAAGATCAACACTTAAATTTAAACGTCAGCTTGAACATATGCACTATATGTTTAAGTTTCTGTTGTAGTTGCTGGAAATCTAGTTAGCAATCAGTGGAGGTTAGAGAGCAATTCAGCCCATCCTAAACTACACATCAAGTGACTGGTGAGCAGAATCCCCCTCTAGAGTCCATTGAGTGTATTTGAACAAGAAGCATTCAGTTGCCCAAATACAGGTGCTTAGTGCTAATTTAAATATCTTAAATAACCTCTCAGGGCCTCTGGCTGATGAATGGAAGAGAAGGGTCTTCCAGAGGTCCTCTTTCATGTTTGTCAACCCCGTGTGTGTGAGTGTGTGTGTGTGTCTTGGATTCTTTCATGTTTGTCAACCCCGTGTGTGTGTGATTGTGTGTGTGTGTCTTGGATACCCTAAGGCATCTCACCCTGCACTAGCTATCCATGCTGAAGCAATGAAATTAAGTTTTAATGTGGCAATGTATGTACCAGGATGTGGAGATCTATGTTTAGTTTTCTTAACTTAAAACTGAAACCTATGCACTTTATCTACCATACAAATAAATTTAGCTTACGCTGCAGGGTTATGATCTTTTTCTGTTATCAGGGATTTGTGTGTGTTATGTATTCTGTGGGTGGTCATCTGTTCACCAAATGAATCAAGGACGGCCTGACTTCTGAACTGCGGCACCTAATTTTATGAGAGAGGGAGTACTGTAGTCTGGAACCGTAACAGTTCTTATCCTTTGTGGATCTGGCACAGAGAAGGATTTGTAACCGTTTCCAGTAGACAGAAGACACATGCACTGATTTCCACCCCCTCATACCTCCCTGCATGTACTTGGAAGCTAAGGACTATGAATGATACTGGCACATTAAAACTAATTGAACAATTCTGACTCGGAGTTGAAACTTGTTTGTAGCTAAATGAGACAGCAAAATGATACTGGCTAAATGACAGTCGTTTATCCAGTTACTGAAGTATTCTCACATCATATGTGGGTCTTTGAGTTGCTTGATATTATCTTAATTAAAGGAGGGAGAAATCCTTCATAATGTTTATGATTTGTTTTATTTTCTGGCTCTCAGACCCTCAGATTCTGAGATATGGAAGTGTGACTAACAAAGTTATTACCTACAGAAAAGCAAAATATCACTTATAAAACAGAAAGTTACCTTTCCAAAAATCAAGGCTAGCCAAGGCATGGTTCAGCTAGGGATTTTCCAAGCTCTAGAGTTTCTGCACTTATGAGGAACTTACTGATTTAGGGTTATTTGAAGTTTAATTAAACTTCCATTTTCTTTTTTACTCTGGCCAAAATTCTGTGTCTTTAAAAATCTTCAAACCATAGGAATGATTATTTGTTATGAGAAGGGGTGAATCGGAATCCTTTTTTGCCATAATTGTTGCCAATTTAGAATTTGTAGAAACTTTAGCTTGGGGGTCAAACTCATCTTGGAAAAACCAGTGGTTTTGTAGCTGTTGGATAGTTCATTGTTCCTTATTTATTGTAAATGCCAGTTAAATTTTCTATCTAAAAGATATTTTATTTGATGTATGTCATCTATTTATCATCTTTGGGAGGTTCAAAGATGCTCTAGATGCTCTATTTTGTATCTTCTAGATTGCTGTGTTCCATAGCCTCTGAAAATTCATGAAGTTTTGATAGTAATTTAGAACCTAAGAAAGAGTAAGTCGGTGCAGATAGGCTTCCTCTGGCTTAACACACTCGTTTCAGCTGTTGACTCCGTTCTTGGAGAAGTTTGCTAATGGATATTATTGGAATCTCAGGAGTTTTCATCTATTAAAAAGGGTATACACCAAGAGTTAAAATCCTCACAACACTGTTAAAAGGGGCATAGTTTAACAGAGTAACATTTGATGGCCATTCAGTTTGGGAATTAAGAGCGGGAATATTATTTCCAGGTAACAGTGAATTCATCTAACATGGTGATGCTAGCTCATAGCATTGGTAATGTATTTTATCTCATTTGCTTTCATGTCTCCCTGAAAGTGCCAGCCTTTCACCCTTCAATATATACAGAGCGTAAACTGCAGTGTAGAGACGAGGATAACTCCTCCCCTCAGTTCCCAGCTCTTGGCCCAGGTTCCCCTGGTCTGATGTGTTGCTGGTGTGTTCCTCTGGCTGGATTTATCTGTTACTTCCATCCTTTTGGGAGTAATCTGCTTTAGCGCGAGTCAATGCTCACTGTTGTAAGAAAAAAAATAATTATGCGTGCTCTTTTTCCTTCTATGGCTGAGCTGAACCCTACTCAGTCTTCAGTATTCCACTTTCTTTTAATGTCTTTATGAAAGACCTCTTTGAAGGAGCTCACTTTGCTCCTGAAGAATGTATCTGGTTGGCCTTTCTTATCTTCTGCTGCAGACAGAAACTGGAAGAACTGTCTTTTTTCTGGGCTTTCTTTCAGGGCTGTCTCTTACGTTACTAAATTTTTATGGGTTTTTAAAAGTATTTATCTTTTATAATTCTGTTAAAAAAAATAGGAATATCTTTGTAAAAGTATGATCCTAGCGACAGGTATATAAGGGAGCTCGGTTTAAATACTTCTGACATGTAGTAGGTTGAACGAGATCGATAAAGATGCACATCATGAAAAACATTTGAGTCAGACATAATGTGAATCTATTTACGGTATTCCATTCAAGTGTCAAAGGGTCATTGATGTAGGGTTTCTTTTTATTGTTCTGTATTTATACAGCACCTTAATATGGTTTGCACCTACAAGCAGAGCTGCTACAGAAATAATCCCTCTATTACTACTAATAATGAGCACAAGCTTCATCCAGTGAGCAAAAAATGTCACTCTTGCTTCTGAATTTAGCTGGTATTTTTGGTTACAATGTGGCTGATGTTACTGTGAGGTCCAGATACAGTGAAGTTTCCCTAAGGCTAAATCAGTAGTAGTTTGCTTGCAAAAGGAGGGTCAAGATTTTGCACAAGTTGTTTTAATGGCTTCACAGTTGAGCTCGAAATATCTTAAATCTGTGGTACTATTTATGTGTATCAAGCTGAGACATAGCTAAAACTATGGTAACACTGTACGAAAACTCCACACACGGGAGTAAAGGTTGTAGACTAGGACTGCGTTGTCCCAGGCTCTGTACAAATCCAGAATGCAAGATTGTCCCTGGCCGGAAAAACATGACTTATTTTTCTTCTCATTTTGGAAACTTTTCATCTTTTTGAAAGGGATTGCTGATTCATGTATAAGACATGATCATCAAGTGTTAATCATTAGAGACTCTAGTGATGCTACGGGATTATGTTGGTTCTTGTGAACGAACAATACCACCCGGAGTTGCGTTTAATCAGTATTATTCTGAGTTCTAGAACCTTTTTCATGGCTATACACGTAACTGTAAAAACTTGGTATTTCCGTACTCAGCCTAGATATACAAGTAGGTCTCAACTGCTCTTAAATTCACTCCCCTGAAATATTCACATAGAGTGAATAGTGCCCATTTAATTCCATGCACGTTTGTTACTATGAACAAAACCTGAAACAAATTGAGAAATTTCTGAATGACTGTTCAAAACTCTCTACTTCCTCTCCATTCTCAGAATTAGTGGTCGTGGCCTTAAGCCCAATGTAAAATTGGTAGGGGACGGCAATACCGTTACTTTTGGATGCATTTACATTAGCATTCTAGTTCAGGTCATTTTCTTCTGAAATGGTCTTCCACCTTCTGTGCTTTGGCTCACGTCGCAGAGCACTCTGCATGTGGGTTCCCTTCAGATGAACCTAAACCAGAGGATGCCTCCAGGACTGCTTTCTGCTGTGCTGCTGCTGGATACCAGTCCACGGGGCATACTAGAGCTAGCCTAAAATAATCCCTCTTGAAATAGGTATACTGTTGTCAGGTCCTCAGCACCAACTGTTTTACTTGGGGGAAAAAAAAAAATCTGCTTGTATTGGTCAGTATTAATATTTCATATGTTGTCTAGCCTTTAACTTCAGGTAAAGCTTTAAGGTATATATGTGATCCATAAATCCTCTGGCTTAGCACCCACGGCTTTCCTGCTCACATGTTAGTACAAAAGCTGTGGTTAGTAGCAGTTTGTGATCTGGAGAACCTACTGAAAGAGTAGGTTCTTCGAGTATGCTGAAGTGCATTATGTGTATATATCAATTTGTATTTATTAAATATGATACTTTAAAATATGCATGAAATATGGCTTTATTTTTTCTTGAGTTCACTGAATTGAATTTAGCAAAACCATCTACAGTCTCACATAGGATTGTCTTGATTTCAAATGAGAAGTGAGTAGTAACAAATAGAATATGATGTATATTGAAAAACGTAAGTTGAAGTACTCAAACGCTCTGTAGAGTTCTTCTGTTAGGTAATCTTTGTTTTCGAGAAGCAAAACCAACTAGGTTGTCTTTGTAAAGAGCTCACTAAAATACCCTAGTGAGCTAGAGTGTTTTTTAAGGGGAAAAAATAGGTTACACTTAGGAATAGGCAAGAAGAAACAAGAAATGAAAGTAATTGTGATCTCAGTAAGGTTTCCTTACTCAGGTGGAGTGGAAAAATTGCAATGATTCTGTTTTGAAAGGAGATGAATAGTAGAAGTGCAAGAATAATCATAAGGCAGAACAGGTCAGTTCGCACACCATGTGCTAGTTTTTGTAAGATTACAGAGATGGGCTACTGAAATTGATAGGTGACAGTTTTAAAAATAAAAAAATGAAATAAATTATTATGGAACTATCCAGTGTAGCTCTGTATTGTAAGATCTTTCTTCCATCACTGCTATGAAACCACGCTCAGGCCAGGCATCACTTTCACTTCAGATGCCTTTCTAGACCTTAGGGATCAGCATCGTCTAATTCTCGATCTTTTCCTTTTTCAAATGTTTGTTATGTTTTTTTGTCCTGTTGGTCCATACTGCTAAAACTTTCATTAGGCTCAGATATACATGACTCGTCTTTGCTTTCAGTGTTTCCTTCCAGCTCTTTGATAACCACTTACTAACTTCTCAGTTTTCTGATGACATGATTTTTCCATTGCTGCCTGCTTAGAACTTCAATCAGGCATCTTTATGACTTTTTTCCTATGGTGTCACATATATATGATATTCAAATACATGAATAAAAGTTCCTCTAAACATGCACAAAATGTTAACTTCAAATTCTTTCTTAAAAGTCTTTTCCTATGGTCTATGAAAAAACTTGACAATGATTAAGTGACTGGTGTACAAAACAATTGATTATCATGATAAACCACATTGATTCATTTGCTGCCTTGTACCACCCTATCCATTTCTGTTGATCGGTATAGTCTTGGTCTGTAAAATCTTTAGTGCTGGGATATCTTTCTGTCCTGGTTCTGGATCTTAGTTTGTGATTACTGCTGAGGGGGCTACTATAAATGCAAGTTAAAAAGCGGGCAAATAATTTAATAGAACTTGGAAAAGAATGTTCTGATAAGAGACCTCAGCTTTTCTGTAACAGCATCTAACCTTACTGCCGGCTCGCAGGGGTAAAGAGTGGATTTCTCAGCGGAGGTTGTTCTGTCATTGGCTAATCTGGAATTCCCTGTGCTTACCAAAATTATGGTGCTGGCGAAAGAATAAGACAGGAAGCTGGGTAGCTTGAGTCTAATCTGAAGCTGCTTCTGCTTTTAGGTGCCTGAATCCACAGTTTTGGTGCAAAGAACTTGATATATTTTCCCCAGGTGTCTTCATTTTGAATTTCATTAGGGGTATGGTAGTCTGCAGCCCAAACTGACTGTGGTTCAGCACACGTGTCCGAGATAGTTTGCTACTGGTACTTAAACTAGGTTGTCTAAAACTCTGTGCAGCATCACAGAACGTGGTACAAGCTGCAATATCCATCAATGAAGTGGAGTAAGCAGAACAGGCTCTTGCATTGAGCTATGTGCTGCTGCTAGGTTTATATCGATAGGTAAATATTTTAATTCTCTCTGTTAATCTGACCTACCCATAAATGTCATCTCTAGGCCTGTAACAATCAAAAGTAATTTATGGATCACAAGAATGAAACATTAGAGGAAAAATAATGGTGCAAATCTGGGATAAAGATCAACTTTAGAAGTCCCAAATGTGTAGGTATTTTATTTCTATCATTAAAAAATAAACTTTCTAAGAATAAACAGACCACTGAGTCAGCAGGTGTAAAACTTCTTCACTTTACTTAAATCTATTTCTTTCAGTTGAATACTGTTACATTTGTGAAGGAGTAACCCTAAGGACAGATGGTGTAAAGGTTGCCTAGCGTGAAGTCCTCATTTCAAGGCAAATTTTCGTGTTCTGTTCTTTGAAGGGGCATTGACTTCCAAATCACACACAGACATGCCTCTGATCTTTCTGAAGATGAGTCGTAGTGCAACTTGTATATCTAAGTGCTGGGACTGAATTTGCAGTATGTTGATCACTCCTGATGATAGGACTAGGTGTTCTCTAATCTCATGTGTGGGGTTATATTGCGTGCTTTATTGAAAAAGACTTAGAGCTATTAAAAGCAGAATGCTGAGGTTTTTAATTTTTTTTTTTTTCATTAGCGCTGCTATAGATTTTAAAGTATAATAAAGTAATGAACGTCACCCTGAGCTTAGTGGCTTTAAATGCTGGGTTAATTTACACTCAGTGGAGCTTTCAGTGTCAGGCGATCTTTTTTGCCAACATAAGCGCTCAGCTGAAACAACAGCTATGACTCAGTTGCCAGTGAACGCTGCTTGAATTGATTTAGTCCGAGTTCAGATTTAGCACATAATCATGTTCAATTTGATCCACTGTGCTGCCTAGAGATAAAAGGGTTGAAAAAATAGATTTAGCTTATGTCAGTCTTTGTGGTGATGTCATTGCCGTGAGAGATGGAATAGCGCTGTTACTATGCTGTGCCTGCTCAGTTGGTGGGTGTACGAGGGAAAGGCAAGGAGCAACTCAGTTAAGTGCAAAGAGCTTGTGTCGGAAGCTTGCAGTTATTGTCGGCATTGAAACAGAATTTTGGGCTGTTCATTTGCAATACTGAATTGAAGATTTTTTTTTTTCTTCCAATCATTTGTTACTCTGAGGTTGCCTAACTCTGTGTACAAAAGGGGGGGATGCCAGCCCGTAGCATGGACTGCGATGTCTCCACTCTGGTTGCCTGTGGGGTTGATGTGGAGATTTTTGCCAACCAAGAGGTTAAGGTATGCACCTACAATTCTTTTGTTACAGATGCTTCTTAGAAAAGCCTTTGGGAGCAATAGGGATTTGTATGTAGCAATTCAGAATAAGGAGGCAGATGAGATTCTGCTGCAGTAGTAAAAGACATGCAGTTAAAAAATCTGTTAATTAGGGGACAGAAATAGGGGAGAGAAATATGCCTGCTTTTTACTGTCTTTGAATAAGATGAAAGAATAGGCTGGTGTTTACTCTTTAATGATGTAAGAAATGGGTTATATAACTGACATCTGTGCATATGCATGTTTCATATTCATAACAAACCATTAATTGTTAATTTTGTCAAGGTATTTTTAGTCCAGTGTCACTTTTTAGATCAGCCTTGCTGTAAATGTTATTTATCGATGTTGATAATCTTCAGATATTTTTACTCAGTTGAACAGCAGCTGTTTCTTTTCTTCAGATCCAAATCATGTATACAACTACAAATTTTTTGTGAAGGTTAACAAGTTTGTAGCAAGTATTTTGGTGCATCTGCAGTATAACAGAATACAAAAAGTTGTGCATCTTGCATATCATATGAATACCTCAAAAACAATGCTTAAATCTAAGGCTTGGTATGCTGGGCTTATAGTCTCTTAATTAGACAACTGCTGTAGAAAAGTAATTGTGTGTAATTGCTTACTGTTGGAATCAATTATCTTTTTCATTTATTCTCATATTACTGCAAGAAAATCACTACAAATTAAGTTTGAAAGGAATTTTAAGTATGCTTTTCACAGATCATCTGAAAGAGCTCATAGACGTAATGGTGATATTCAGCAGTTTATTTAAAGGACAAAGATACAGACAGCATTAGTTTCTAATCTGATTGTTCTTGCTATTGAAAGAATGGAACGGAGAAAAAAAGGATTTACAAACTGGAGGTCAAATTTTGAACCCCCGTTCTGTTTAATTCTGAGTCAAACATTGAAGCCAATGGAAATATCTGGAAATAAACCCACTTTCACTTGCAAGAGGTTATTATGATTTTTATTTCCCTGTTAGTTTGTTACCAGGTGATATCATGTATACTCTGTACAGATGCTTTTGTGTTGCCAGCAAGAGATTCTTCTTAATTTAAGAAGCTTTTTCTTAACAGTTTAATACTGGGTTTAGAGATGAAATAGTGAATAATTCAGAGGAATGGTTCAGGTGAGCAGTCTTGCCTGCATTTGGGACATGTTTCCTGTAGTGTTTTGAAGTAGTAAAATGTTCGCTGGCTTATTCCTTTTTTTTTACTTAAGAACATTTTTTTTTTTAATTTAGGAATTACACCTGCATTGATATGAGCTTGTACCTGAAGCAACTGTCTTTTAGTGTCTGGTCCATGTTCAACATAAGACTATGCAAGAAAATAAAAGTTGTAGTGATCTTCTTGTATCCTTATTCATATGACTGTAGCAATGAAAAAGCAAAATTTTGGCTTCCATAAAATCAGCAGAAAGCTTTCCATTGACTTTGGTAAGACTTAGATTAGCCTAATTTAAGCTGCAGCATCTGGAAAGTGTGGCCCAGGAACATGGAATAAAAGAGAACAAAAGGGTTACAGAGACATTTCAGGAATTCTAATCCCTTTCATGTTACTTGGACTTTCTGTACTTTGTTGGCTTTGGTTAAAACTGCAGGGTTGTTTTCTGTTTTTCTGATGTCTGGATTGAAATGTTGAGTGCAAAGACTTTGGGTATATTTACAATGGAGACTGCACTGCAGACTGCACTGCAGCTTAGAAACGGTAAGTCTACTTTGAAGTTGTCTGGCTCAGATGCTAGAAGCAGTCTGTCCTCAGTGACCCACAGCTCACTGCAGACTAATTTTCACTTAGTTGTCAACAAACTCGGTTGTTGGAGGCTGTGTGCAGTGCTGCCACAGCTAGCCTGCTTCCAGTGCTCAAGCCTAGCTAGCTCTGTGCTGATCCCGTCTTTCTCTACACAGCAGGCTGCAGCATAGGCATCCTCCTTGTGAAAGTTTCAGCACTACTGATATTTTAAAGGTGGAGAGACCTACTGCTCTTTGCTCACTCCCAGGAGAATTGCAGCCAAAAAAAAAAAAAAGTTTTTTTGTCTGCAGAAGGGGTTCACTTCAGGGGGGGTTTTTTGTTGACAGTATGGTCACTGTCAACATAAAATGTTTATGTTGACTTTAATAGGATGACGGGAACATCAGGCTTTAAGGTTAAAAAGGAAGGAGGCTGTTTCTGAGAAGCGATGGGTGTGGAAGTTGAAGTAAAACGGCAAAGGCAAGCCCAGAAATCCTGCCTTCTCCCCCTCCCCTGTTCTCCTGTGTGCACCCCTCTGCCCAGCCCTTCTGCAGGTCAGTTGGAAAGCACAAGTAGTATTGAAAACTGAAGTCTAGGCTATTGTCCTTTCAGTTTTCTTCTGCTATGGATCTTTTCATGTAGAGGAAATTTTTTTGTAGGGAACCTTCTGGCTGTGCGAAGGGAATGTTCCTTCAGTGGTAGAACAGATACATTAAAGATTTCATGATATGCGTGGTGCTTGATGAGATTTGCTAAAATGAGCTATTAGTCCTGTAGAAATAGTTCTCTAACGTCAGCAAGGATTGTGTTTAAGGTCTTAGGATATGCTTGCAGCATAGCTTGCTTTATTACAATTTAGGGTTAGAACTGAAGTGAGGCTTCGGAGAAGGATGCTGGCTGTACTGAGCCATCGTTGTCCCACTTGCAGCATGTGGGTTGGATGCACCTGGGAGGCTGACTGCAGCCAGCAGGCTGAGGGTGGGGTGGACAGGAGCTGCCCTGTTTGCCAGGCCTGCAGTGGAAAAGCTTGGTACGCGTTCGGGCTGTAGAGCAGGAGCTCTCGCAGCAGGTGGCAATGGTGACTCCTCGAAGTTGCTGCTTCTCAAGAGCAGCAGCCCTTCAGTGCTGGGGAATTCTTACACAGAGAGGCAACGTCTGCTATTGGGCACAGGGCTTGGAGTGGAGTGAGCTGCTTATCTTATTACTGCTTTTCCACCTATGGAAGTGACCTTATTCTGTAGGCATTATGCTCTTAGCATCTGGCAGACAGGCTCGGAAATACACTTTTTTCCATTTGGCCTCTGGAACAGGAGAGCGATTACTTAGTACTGAAGGCAAAGCTTTTTAGTTTCAGCATTTGGAGTGGCTCATCCTTTCAACAAACAGAGGCTTGTATGGATGCCCTGAAACTGGCAGCTGGCCCACAGCACTGACACCATTAGTTTACCATCCATGAACCCATCCAACAGGCCTTTCGGTTTTGATCAGCTGCTGCTTTGAATTGTTTTTTATAGTCCAAAAATTGGGTCAGGCTAATCAACATGCTACTAACTGTACAGTGCCTGTATATCTGGAACTAGTCAAGTTGCGAAGGCAACCATAGAAATCACGAAGTGCAGTTCTGCTTTGAAGTTCACCTGGATAATTAAAGTTCTTCTTTCAGTGCCTCTAGATGATAATTTTAGGTAATGATATTTGTTACGTAAGCAATTAGCTAATGAATATCTTGTTTATTTCTAATAGAGAAATTCCAGACATCACTGAAACAGTGGAAGAGAATTTAAACTTATACTTCTTCCTCTAAGCAAGATATCCTTATATTATTAACTCTTCATGTTCTCTCTTCAGTTATGTTCACACGCACCATTCCACTAGGCAACAAGGTATGATTGGGACGACGAGGCACTACTGTAACAGAGAAGAAATACTCATGATCTAGAGTGACTGAATTTGTATCTGAAGACAGTAATGTAAAGTAATGTGGATAGGACCATTATCTTAATGCAGGGAAAAAACAATGTGGACATAAGCCAGGCAGCAAAGGGAAATAGTAGAAATAGTTTCACTGTTTTGACCGTATTGCTTTGGGGGATTAATCCTCATTGGAGCAGGATCTCTGTTAATCTGTAAACTCATTATTCAGTTCAATCGCTCCAGTGAGCACACTGCTAATACTAGTTGTTTGGGATGGATGGTTTGGAGATCAGTCATTGCCCTGCAGTTGCCTTTGACAGGTTTAGCAGTCTAACATCTTATCTAAACTTCTGAGGTTTAGAGGGCGAAAGCATACTAGGTTCCTGTGTTTTTTCCTCCCCACTTCAGTTCTCCTTTTGTAAAAGTGGTTCGTTCACAGAGGTGTTGTGAGGTTTAAAGTTAAAGTGCTCTAAGATTGGAGTCAAGTGAAGAAAGCTGTAGAAAAAGAGAGGAGTGTTGCTGCCCCTCTGGATACTGCCAGCTGCCCAATGGCAGAAATCATGACTTGTTGGGAGAGTTTCAGGGTTTCTTTTTTCAAATTCTTCTCCTTAGCCACGTGAGCTTGATTGTGCAACAGTCTCTTCCCACAAGTCGTAAGACTGGACAGACTGGGGCTCGAAGGAGGAAACCTAACAACAGCATGACTGCCAAAAATACCCTGATGGCTTGAAAGGACTGTTTGTAACGTCTTCTGTTAGTATTTACTGTACCTGATAGTTCTTTCTATTTGCAAATAATGTTGCATCTGTGAAATCTTCCAACATCCAATAGTTCTGCTTGAGAAATAGATATACATGTCTTTTGATCTCTGCTTACTGTCTGTCTTCATCTAGAGTACGTAACAAAGAGGAAGAATGAAAACACTTAGCTTTCTTGCTCACTCCATCTGTATTAACGCTTTTAAAATAGGAGACTGGTTTGGAGAGAAAAGTGCAACCCCTTTTTCTACAATGTTCAAAAAGCTGTAATCGATATAAGTGATGCAAAATAAGGGAGTTAGATAAAATATGTCACCTTTGTTTTAAGAGGTTTGTAATCTATTTTTTTATATAAAGCACTAGTTGCTATGTTGTAAATATGAAAAAATTTCAAAAGCAACAGAAATATTTAGTACCTAAATAAGCAGGCACATGTCCGGAGAGATACTTTCCACTTTTAATTTAATGGTACCGCTGTTCTCTGTTCTTCAAAAGGCCCCAGAAGCTGTAGTGCTGTTTCCAGCACATTGACCCTGCTGCATGGTTTCAGTGTCAGCGCTGAGAGGCGCTGAGCCAGCAAACCTGGGGCTCACGCACCCAGTGCTACTGCAGGCTGAGGCACTGCCGGTAACCTGTGTTACAGAAATAGTTTAGGTATTGCCTTTGTCTTTCTAACAGCCCCCATGTAAAGGCAATTGAACCCTTAAGAAGTTTCCAAAGAAGAAATGATAGAATGGTAAGACTTCTAAGGGTTGTGATGTGCCCCTTAGGCTTACCTTCAATTATTTGTATTTGCTTTTTGCTTGACTCAGAGGAAGTCAAGCTGTTACACTGGAGGTCAGCGGCAGCTGCAGGTGCTCATGCACCTGTGAACATGACATGATTTCTGCTTATCATTCTTCGCTCTTTTAATGTTAACAGAGTGAACAGCAGAACAAGTCAGAGGTTTTTGTATTCTTTTTGATCCTCCTTTCTGTTGGAATTCACATAAAGATGTTTCCTTTTCATAAGGATAATTAGACAATGAGCAATTTGTGGTCAAAAGAAAATAAATAACAGCTAGAATGTGTTCCTAGAAGGTGCAGCATTAATCCCAGGCAGGTAGTGAGGTAAGATGGACCTTGTAATTATACTGATAAATGGCCCAGCTTATGTGAGGAACAATGAAGAGATGATGATTTTCTTTGGCAGATTTGAAGAATTAATCAGTACAGCTATAGACTGAGGTACTTCTAATACAGATGCAAGTGCGATACTGATTTTTCATTAAATAATTACTTTGCTTAGAATTCCCAGAAGAACCTGGAGAGGTGAAGTTCCCAAATTCTTTCGGTTTTTCTCAAAAATTTTTTTCAAGGGCATATTGTTTTCAAGTCTATAGTCATCTAGTCTCATTCTTCTCCGAAGGTACTGTATATGTGCACTGTTTTGTCTCAAGCTTTACTGATACCATTTGCTGCTTCTTAGCATGATCTAAGCTTTGATATTGAGAGAAGTTGCAGGTTTTGAGGCAGAGGTCTGCACCAATCTTGTTGTGTGTATCTCTTTAATAATTTTTTTTTCACATAGATTAATGGATATGCTTTATGGTTGTACAGTTCTTCCTTTAATATATTCTAGGGGTGATTCTACCAAAGGTGTTAAATAATCTACTTAGTTTTGATCGTTCATATGCTGAACAGCATATTTGCTTTGGAAGATATTATCTAATCATATGCTAGAATGCAAACAACCATGACAGTGTGGTCTCGAGCAGTGAATTCTTCCTTGGTGAAGAGATGCTGAACAAGAAGTGTACCACAATTTATCAAACACTCGGCTAACACACAAGCTGCCAAGGTCGAGGGACTGGCTAAGCTAAGCCTCTAGTCAGTGCTCAGTTGCTGCAGGATTTTGTTTTCCATCCATGTATTTATAGTGGTGCAAGGACTGTGTGCATGGGCTTTTCCTGAAAATTTCCCCCATTGGCTAAGTGTCAATAAGCACTTTCTCCTTCTAAATGCCAACAGAATTAAAATTTTCCCCATGGGAGACTTCTGAGCCTGTACTGTCTAACCCTCCTTGAAGTAACTGTATTTATTGGCTACCTAGTGTTGAGTCTTGACTCTTTTGTTTGGTGTAGATCATACAGATGAGACTCAATTGCTGCTAGCTTGAGGCGTAACAGCTTAGCTGCCCTCTGCACTAACTGCAGTATAGGCTATTATACATTATTTGTTTGTAGCCAAATAGTAAACTTCTCCCCTGTTTTTTCTCATTGACAATGCTTCTAAAATGCACGTGCAGCCATCAAACTCGGCTCCTGCCTATGCTTTCCATCTAGAATTCAGGCTGATTTCTGCTTTGTTCGTGTTAATTCCTGAAAGCACAGATCACCTCCTCACAACATCAGTGTTCTTGTGATGCATTTAACTGCCCTCATTTGGAGTTTCTGTTGGTGCTGAATCAAGGAGAAGCCTGTGGTTGCAGCAGCTCTGATGGTGTAAACAGCCCCACTGTCCTTGCAGGATGTCCACCCATCAAACTGCGCAATAGGAAACCAGAGAGATGGGTCTGTGCAGAGCTGGGCGCCGCAGCGGCGGTGGGCTGCTGTTTACATCTCCATGGCAGCGTGTGTCTCTCTTCTGCATTCCTGGAATTGCTGAAAAACTTCAAAGTGGTGTTATGGATTAAAAGCTCCAGGTATTTTCATTTGCAGATGGAGAACTAAGGAATCGGGAAATAAGTTTTCTGATTAGGAAGCTGGCTTGGAATGCTATCAGATCTGGTGTAATTAGTAATCCTTGTTTTTCAAAATTGGGTTCTGTAGATGTTCAATCTCAAATAATGTTTGAGCTCTAGATGCTTCCCAGAGAGCAAGGAGCTTTGCTTAGTTGCTAGCTGTTTTTGGTGGGTTTTTTTTTTAATTAGCCTAAACTTGCTACCTTTCTGAATCTGCCTGAGATTCTGGCAGCGTCTGGAAGGAGAGACGGACTTTATCTTGCAGGATGGCTTCATATTTAGCAAGAGAAATGTACTGCAGCATGGAAGAGCCTCCAGTTTTGCAGCACTGGATGGTCCTATCTGTTGAAATAATAGTCACTGAGCAGAGAAACACAATGAACCTCTTGTGCTCAAAGCAGTATCAGTAGGCAACTGTACACTGTAATTTCTTCAGCTCAGTTTGTCACTTGTGGAAGTATCTGTCTGCTTCATATATTGCAGTGAGTTATCTTGATAACATTGGCCATAAAAGGTGGAGGCATTCAGACAGCTGAATCATGCAACATGAGTTCTGCTGTGTTATACCCACGTCATGGCCAGAGAAGTGGTAACCTTGCAGAAATCTCATTTGTCCTTTCATTCATGTAGGTCAGTTGTGCTGGTGTGCAGGCAGATGAACAAATTATGGTAAAAGAACTGCTAATCCTCTCAAGAAATGAAATTCCGTTTATGGAGGAGATAAGAAGATTGTTTCATTTGCTGTATAAGTCTTACTCCAAGTTTACCAACCTCAAGTTTCATCGCCCTTTGCTGCGTATTCTCTTGCCTGATGACAAGGTTCATTCAGTTTTGGTTATTTTTCCATGTTTCTCAGAGAAAACCAATTACTAAACCAATAAGAATACAAACTTTTTCATTGTGTAAATAATGAGAACGGTACTGGAAAATTTGTTTTAACCACCACTTCTCTGTAGCTGTTGGTTTGGGGTGGGTCCTTCTGGGTTTTTTGGGTTTGGGGTTTTTTTTGGGGGGCGGGTGTTTTGTTTTGGTTTTTGGGGGGATTATTATTTCATTTGCTAGTCCTGATAAAAAAAACCTCAAAACCCAAAAACAGCCCACCGTCAGAAATGGCCTTTCTCACTCAAAGAGGAACATTTATTTAAGAGGCGCAACTATCTTTAAGGAGCAGGTCATAGGTGGAAGTCCTCTGAGCTGTGGTTTTAACCTGAGGGAGGAGGAAAGCAGTTGGTTATTCAAAAAGGTGGCTGAAATGAGGAAGGGGAGCACGGGGTTTCAGAGGAGGGCAGTCAGTATGATGATAGGGCTTTTGTCGGTTGGTTTGTTTGTTTTTTTTTTTCCCTCATCAGAAGTGCCTCTGTGGTGCAAGACCAAGAATGGAGAAAACTCTTGTGGAGGCTGGGGCAGGGAGGTAGGTTGTGGCAGGCCTTCTTATTGAGTGGGTGACAGAGGCAGAGAAGTTTAGGATGGAGGGAGAATTGATAGAAAAAAGAATAATCAATGGAACACCAAGGTGAGAACAGAGGACTTTGACTTCTCATGGTGTAGTGGAATGATTTAGGGACTTTGAGAGCAGAAGCTGACACAAGATGTCAGATGAAACCAGGTGATGGTCAAAAAAAGGAGGACTTTGTGACAAAGCTTTTACCAAGCAGGTGTTAGCGTCATTGAAACCTTAGGTAAATTAATCTTGAAAGTTCATCTGCTTCCCTGAAAGCACCTTCCACAGGCTTCCATTCTGCCTCCAGGTAACAAAATCCCTTTGTGAACTGTTGCTCTGGGCTGCTGTCCCCCTCCTTTCAACTCCTCCCCCAAACTTTTTGGTGTTAAATGACTTACAAGAAATCAAGTGATTGAATGTGGCTAGACTAAGCTACATATGCATGTGTGGGACAGAATACATTTTTTTAAACCCTAAAAAAAAAAAAGTATATTCTTTTCATATCTCTTATTCCCACCTTCTCTGTCTTCCTTTCTGCTTCACCCTTCTGGAATGTAAGAAGGAACTGTGTGTTTTTCCTTGTTGTTGTTGTCCAGTGTGGTAAATAATACTAGAAATAAATTACAATACTTTCTAAATTGTTGAAAGTATCCAAACAGTAAGTGATACAGTAAGACATGATATATCAAATTATAAAAATGTTCTGGGCATGCTTCTTTCAGCAATGGAGATAGGTAATTTGTATTTGATTTTAGGTTTTGATCCTAGCAATTAAGGAAGAAATTAATAATGGCAAGTACTTTTGGTGAAAATTTATTTTGAAGAAAGCTTTTGAAATAAAGGAAGTCTGAGATCAGATGAACAAGGAAAATTATTTTTTTTAAAGCCATTTTCAGCAACCTTATGGAGCTGGTAAATAGTGTCTCCTAAGAAGATTATTTGAGAGATGGAGAAGTGCATGAGAATTAGCAGTTATGGAGGCACTTCTGAATGCATAATGGAGATTATCCGTCCTGATGCAAAGGACAGATGGGACGTACATTAAGAGACTGTTACAGCTAGATCAGATACTCCTTTTGCTTTACAGCAGTTTAAGGATTTATATATAGAGAAAACCAAGTGTGCAAAATCACAAAATGAATTTCAATTAGCAGAGGATTTAAAGAAGAACAAGGAAATTCCTATGATGCATAAAAGTAAAAGGAAAACGATATGCAAATCTATTAACAGCAAGAAGACAGCACATAATGAACAATGCAGGGATGTTTAAGGTATGACTGATTTTGTGTGTGTTAGTCTGTATAAAGAACTTGACAGATAATTGGCTAAATTAATAGAAACAAACAAACAAAAAAAACCCTAGTGGTGGCCAGAGCAGAAAAAAACTGCTAAAAATACAGAGGTAAGGTAAAGTTACTCAAGTGTACAGGACCTGATAAAATCTACCAAAGAATGCTTTAGGATATAGTTGAAATAATCTTTCCACTATTTGAAATTATCTTTGAGAGTTCATAGGTTACAGAGAGTCTGCTGAGGATGTGAGATGGGAAGAAATAGCATTCGTGTTTAAAAGGAGGAGGGGGAGAAAGGCCTGGATAATTACAGATAATTTTATCTAACTTGAATTCTGGGAAATAAGTTTGTAAGTACTTCGGAATTAATTAAACCTGGGTTGTCTAGAGCAAATCATGTCAATTATCTTTGAGAGTTCATAGGTTACAGAGAGTCTGCTGAGGATGTGAGATGGGAAGAAATAGCATTCGTGTTTAAAAGGAGGAGGGGGAGAAAGGCCTGGATAATTACAGATAATTTTATCTAACTTGAATTCTGGGAAATAAGTTTGTAAGTACTTCGGAATTAATTAGACCTGGGTTGTCGAGAGCAAATCATGTCAAATCAATATGCGTTCCTTGTTTGACAGGGCAACTGGATAAGTGGGATAAAGGAGATGCGGAAGGTGGGTATTTTGACTAAAGCTTTCACAATGTTCAACAAGTCACTTTCATAAGTAATCTACAGTCTAAATATAATTTCCATAAGGTGGGTGCATAGTTGTTTAAAAAATGTCTAAAACAGAAGTGGTTCATTCTCAGAGAGTGAAGGCATTTAAGTAGACAAGGTCACATGCTTCTTCCTGGAACCAGGTTGACATTAATGACACTAATCAACAGAGAAAAACCTTAAAAAAATGTGTGGATGACTGTGCTGGTGGGGCGGGGTCAAAATTCTGAACAACCTTAAATTAAGCAACAGGATGATACTCAGTGAAGATCACTGCAAAGGAGAACACTTGAAATCAAAATTACATCTGTATAAAGAAGTTCACGTGTCCAAACAGTTATATGATGCAAATCTCTTGAGTTCTAGTGAATTGCAGTGAATAGTAGTCAGCAGTATCATATTTTTGTAATCAAAACAAATACAGAATCGCAGAATGGTTTGGGTTGGAAGGGACCTTAAAGATCATCTAGTTCCAGCCCCCCTGCCATGGGCAGGGACACCTTCCACTAGACCAGGTTGCTCAAAGCCCCATCCAACCTGGCCTTGAACACTTCCAGGGATGGGGCATCCACAGCTTCTCTGGGCAACCTGTTCCAGTGCCTCACCACACTCATCATAAAGAATTTCTTCCTTATGTCCAATCTAAATCTACCCTCTTCCAGTTTAAAACTGTGGCCCCTTTTCCTGACACTACAGGCCCTGGTTAAAAGTCTCACTCCAAGCCCCCTTTAAGTATTGAAAGGCCGTGATTAGGTCTCCTCGGAGCCTTCTCGTCTCCAGGCTGAACAACCCCAACTCTCTCAGCCTTTCTTCACAGGAGAGGTGTTCCATCCCCCTGATCATTTTTGTGGCCCTCCTCTGGACACGCTCCAACAGGTCCGTGTCTTTCCTGTGCTGAGGGCTCCAGAGCTGGACGCAGGACTGCAGGTGGGGTCTCATGAGAGCGGAGTAGAGCAGGAGAATCACCTCCCTCGACCTGCTGGCCACGTTTCTTGTAATGCTGCCCAGGATATGATTCCCTGCATGTAATTTCTGGACGTACGGAAGACACTGCATATTGCTTATTCTCTCTCTTTGGTACATTGATGCTGGGCTACCATGGCTACTTTTCAGTGTGCTCTAAAGCAAATGCAGACAACTGGAGAGAACGTGGCAAAGCTGGAAGAATGTTAGAAGCTTAGCAAAGAGGCTGGGATGGCAGCCCTTCTGATGGTGCCGTTACAGCGCTTACACTCTTCTGTTATAGCTAGTTATTGGTGTGGGGAGGTTATTCCACTTCTTGAAGTTGTTACAGAGCCTCGGTTTGCAGAATAAAAGTCTAGTCCCACTTGGTGCTCGGATAGTGGTTTGCAAGAGGCAGGTACTTTCTCTGTTGTCAAGCTGACTGAAAGCTCTTGAATTGTGGATGTTGTGGTGTTCTTGAGCTCATTAATTCTGTTGAGTGGTAGTTTATTATTTTGGGGTTTGTGCTAATGTTGGCCATTGGTCAGTTTAAGTGAGCTTGCTATTGCAGGTGTGCCGTTTGTCTCTTCAGGCTGGTTAGACTTTTCAGATGCACATTTTTTGTCTAAAACTGAGATTTCATGTTGCTATCTTGTTTACAGAGCCTAAGAAGAAAACTACTGAAGTGTGAAAGGTAGTACCTTTATCTTTAGAAACAGCTGATTATATTAGAGGAATTCCAGGACTTTGTGACCAGCAAGCTTTCTGCAGGCCACTGCTAGTCCTTGAACCATAATCTGAGAATCGTTGAGCTAAAAAAAATTCTTACTAATCGACAGCTGGGAGCAAAGCCAAATGCTGGGCCATAACAGTAATAAGTATGCTGCTTATGTTAGACAGAAGTAAATTATTGGCATACTTAAAGTTTTAGAGGTTTGGAAAGTTGATGCATTTTTGTCTGAATTTTTTAAATAAATGAATAAAGAGGAAAGATATTTAAATATCTATTTCTTGCTTTTGTAGCAGATAACTAGACTGAAACTGTTGACATAAGTCTTGCTGAATAAAAACATTTGCTTGCCTTACCGAGCAGTCCCGAAACAGGAGATTACTCAATGCATACTGCATCCTAGAAAACAATGCAGAATATTTTTGAATGTCATTGGCTCGGTGTTTGCTAAAATTTCTGCTTAAGCTATAACTATTTTATATAGTTTTGTAGTTTATATAGTTTTATAGTAAACAGAATCAGAGCAGATGGACTTTAAGAAAAGGTTTAAAATGTCTTGGATCAGGAGAATTTACTTTGGGAATAAGTAATTGGTATAGGTATGGTAAAATGATAATAGGAGTGTATACGTCTGTGTAAAATAAAGTATGTGGTTGATAATAGCTGCAGATTGGTATGTATTGAACGACTATTTTGAGACCACTTATCTATAGGAAGGTACCCGCAGATGGACTTTAAGAAAAGGTTTAAAATGTCTTGGATCAGGAGAATTTACTTTGGGAATAAGTAATTGGTATAGGTATGGTAAAATGATAATAGGAGTGTATACGTCTGTGTAAAATAAAGTATGTGGTTGATAATAGCTGCAGATTGGTATGTATTGAACGACTATTTTGAGACCACTTATCTATAGGAAGGTACCCTTGCTTTCAACCTCTTTTATTCTCCCGCTTTAAACCTCTTTTGATTTATTCTCCCCTACATGTTTTTCATCAAATTTGAGGTTTATAGGTAGCAAGTCTAGATCTACTGTGTTTCTGATTTAAATACTCCTTAGAAATAGTCTGTGGACTGCACTAAGAGACTTGTAGGATAAACCTGTTCACTTTTAGTTGATCGTTTGTCCTTCTTAATTAAATATTAGTATCCCATACTGATTAAGTAAACAGGTCAATTGGAACTGAAAAGTGTAAATGCTATTCTTGAGACTACAACTGACACTGCTGCTGCAGTGTAGGGATTTGCAGTTGGGTACAGGTATAGTCCGTACATGAAGCTGGGTGGTCTGGGAGACCCTCTGACATTTGAAGATGTAACCTCAGTAGTGAACAGGTTGCTTCCCTTTCTTTTGACTGACTAGTTCCCCCAAAATTGGTAGTCCCATGTCTTCTCATGTCACTTAGAATCTATTTGCACCAAATTTTAGTGCTTTGAAAATCTCATTTACCTCAAAGCCAGGCTCCTCGAGTCTGCACCTTAGTCTCCCACTCTGCAGATGCACACATTATGGACTTACATCATGGCATTCGCAAGGCACGTACCTTTCTTTGACACAGAGACAGTGTGAAACAGTGCCACAGGGCAAGAAACTGGACTCTACGGGATCCTAATTATTTGTATATGTCCTACTTATTTTTAAAAAACTTGTTCATAGAAAGAACAAAATCTACATTTGGTTACCACTCTGCTTGCCAGTCACTGGGCTTGTTGCCTCCGTACTGATTGCTCTGGATACAAGCTTCTATGAAGAGCGGCTTCAGTTTCATAATGCCAGTCCAGTATCATTTTAATAACATGCTGTTACTGATATATTTTTCACATCAGGAAATGAAAATGATTTTGATGAAGAGCAGTGCTGTTTCTAGCTGTAAGATAGGATTAGTCTACTTTCCAATTCTTGTTTCTAAACAAAATCTGTGCCAACTGGAAATTATCCAGTTGGTTGAAAACTGACATGGGAGCAGTTTGGTCAGGAATATTTGCTTTTTCAACCTGGGGTTTCTTCCATCTGCCTAATAAAACAATTATATCACTGTAAGACTGAAATTCCCTCGTCTGTATCCTGTCTGGTAGTGGACAGTACTAGCGGCTGTTGAGGCTGATAGAAACCATTGCTTCTTTTTCTGCCCTTCTGTACCTGATAGAGAGCCCGGGTCTGTCATCTCAGTAACACCTTCTTGGGTGCTTGGGAAGCCGCTTACCACGTCCACCCAAAACCTCTCTTCTGGCCTACACAAGCCCAATTTTCTGAAATGTGCTAAATTCTTGATCTCATTAGGTACTATAACACTATAAAGTTCTAGAGGCTAATTAAGCATTGTGGCATATATTGGAAATGAAAATATGCTGTTGAATTTTTTTTTAATTAGGCCTGTAGAGCACTGTATGGCATTTCTTTGATATTTCAGCATCTGTGCAGCTTGGGATCCTGGA
Source organism: Aptenodytes forsteri (assembly GCF_000699145.1). Classification (NCBI taxonomy): domain Eukaryota; kingdom Metazoa; phylum Chordata; class Aves; order Sphenisciformes; family Spheniscidae; genus Aptenodytes; species Aptenodytes forsteri. The sequence continues at coordinate 3,819,976 of NW_008796220.1, read as the reverse complement.
GTCTTCTAAAGATTGTGACCTCTGATGGGGGAGAAAACAGCCTTTCAAAGTGTAAAAATATTTCAAGCACTTTTTTTTTCACTGAAGTTTATTCAAAATGGAAAGCATCTTCAGTGTTTCATAGGACAATCCTGAAACAGGTGTTATAGTGACAATATAGAAGAAGCATGGAGGAAAGAGTGTATCATCTCTGTTTATGCAGATGCTTTCCACCCATTTTCTGCCATGATGTGCAAAATCAAATTCACAGGTAAACTTTTCAGAGTGATAACAGCATTAAGATCAGTAATACCCAGCAGATTATAGCTTATCTGAGGCTCCTCTGTGGGCACCAAATCAGTGAATGTGGGAGAATGATATACTTGCAGTCTTCTATAGGTGCCTCTTTCAGGGCAATGTATAAATATAATCATTTTAGTCTATGGAAGTTCTGCCATTTGAATTTAGGAGGAAGAGAATGTTACCTGTAGTTATCCTTTTTTTTTTTTTTTTTTTTTTAAATATCTATATATATACACACGCTGGCTTTCCATTTGATTCCCATATCCCTCTATTTGTAAGCAGAAAGTTTCCTCTGTGTACACCTTTGCTTCTTTTCCAGCCCAATGATGATTTTTTTTCCTTAGTTTTCTTTTTACCTCTTTCTTACATGTTTATTTCTGATAGAAGGTACCTTTATTGAACTTCTTTTGTATACTGTTAGGCTTGAAACGTATTCACATGTAGTTTATGTAGGTTTGCTACAGACTCCATTCAGTCCCTCAACTGGAGATAGCGTATTGTTGTCCTTGATGTATCTTTATTGTACAAAGAGACTCCAGTCTTAGAGGCTGTAGCTTCTAGGAGCTGTTTGAATGTATACAGAAAACAGACCTGCTTGAGTAATTTGCAAATGAAGTGTAAGACAGCGAGTGACAGATGGTCGAGACAGACTGGCAAGAATAAGAAACAGCCAGATAGTACAACCAGAGCGTTAGACATGGTCACAGTACTGCAGATTCTGCCCACTAATTGTGGGCTGCAATGGTGAGGAGAAAGGCAGGAGAGGATAGTAAGAGGATCTTTGTTGTATGTTTTAGTGCAGAGGTGCAAGGTAAGACTAATGCCTTGAGTAAAAACTGATTTCTACATTTTTTGTTTCTGCGTAGGCTGTTTTCCTTTGTATGTGAAGCTACATTTCAGCAGAGGTTTTTTTACTAAACTTCTGAGAATGTATATTGGTGGGTCAATAGTTTTCCCTTGTACCTCTTTTCGACAGTTAAATAACATTTATGGAGGAACATGAGATTAGATTCTCTTCTGCTCTCTTGCTTGTTTTTTTTAATAGTCACTTTCAAAATTGTCAGTGTCCTTTCTAAATCCAGACAAGTTGAAACTACATTTTTAGTCATGTTAGTGCAGTTTGCAGTTGTTGGGGAGAGGGAAGGGAAAAAGCATTCCCCATGACTATGATGAGAAACAGCTGAAATGCTATAAATGTTGGTCACTGTACGTGAAAGAGTAAATCAGGAATGGGCAAGGCAAGCATTTTTTTTTGTTGTTTAAACTGTCCCATGGCTTTTTCTTGTTTATTTTTCCAGTTTAACTGGGTTGACAGAGGCAGGGAATGAATAGTATGTATTTTATGGTTGTTTTACAACCTTACGGCTCCAAGAGTATAAATAAAGTTTCTCAGCTCTTAGTGTTCTCTTTATTATATTTAATTCTTGCATTTAGCTTTCTGTTCAGTGAGGTCCTGATTCTGCATCACTGACAGCCACAGAGGTGTCCCCTGACACTTCAACAGGCTCGGTAACAGGTTTTTAAGAGACTGAGCTTTCTAGATGCTCTGACTGGGATTGTTTGTGCTTATAGAGGTAAGATGCTCCTGAATGAGTTACGGAAACACTGGTTCTACTCCCATGGTTGTCTCTAAGTGGGCACTGTGACCGTAAGTGAGTCGGTCCTCGCCTCAGTGTCACCACACAGAAGAAGGGACTTGTATACCTCAGAAGGGTTGAGGAGGTGAAACTTAAGTTGTCAAAGATCACTGAAAAACAGTGTAATAAAAAGATGGAGATTTATGTAGTTTTTCTTACAGTCCCTAAGTTTATACAGGTAGTGTGAATATTTTTCACACAGCCTCTCATAAATGCATAACTTTAGTTTCCTGCACAAGTGTGACTACCAGTCCCTTATTTATTATTGTCCCTAGCACTTTTTTTTTTTTTGCTTTTCCAGGAGTGCCAGCTAACTATTCTTGTGAGAGATACTGGCTTGCGTCTACATTAGCATTTTTAGTCTGAGCTGGGGATTCTCATAAGGCAACTTTCCTCTTGATCTTCATTAACTGTGCTTTTCGTTCACATCACAGAGCAGTTCATGAACTGGATACCTTTCAGATGAAATTAATATAGAAGATGCACTCCAGTAACGTGCTTAATATGCTCCAACAGCTAATGGGCATTCAGTCCATGGCACCTGATCAGAAAGTCCTCAGCACCAACTGTTTTGCTGTAGAGATTGCTCCTATTGGAACACCCTTATTGATATAAAACCAGCAACTATTGGTAAAAACAAATTAAGGTTGTTTTTCTTCCTTAGCTTTGTTTGCTAAATTAAGCTAATAGGAACTTTAGGAATTATTGAAACAGGCTAAACATATAGACAGCAATTTGTTCCTTGTGCTACCAATTAATTGTTGGGCTTAAATGTTTGCAGCAATAAGACAAAATCGATAGCCGGTATTGTACTATGTACATTCTTAAATCCAATGCAGACGAGCTCCTTGGAGTTCATTACATACATTATCTACTCATTTATTGTTTGAATTCTTAAAATCAAACAAACAAAAAAAGGCTTTTTTTCAGGAAAATCTGAACCTTTTCTTCACGTCTTTGTTATTAGCATTACTTTGATCATTCTAAAGCCAAAATGTAAGGCTGCTATTTGGAAAACAGAAATTGCATTAAATCCTCCACAAACCTGTTCTTGCTTTTTTTTCACTGCCAAATACAATGCAAAAGAGAAAAAAAAGAACGTATGGAGTGATGTTGTACAAAATGGTAGCCAGCACAGGAATGAAAAGTACTTCTCGGAGAACAAAGAATGATGTTTCTACAGAACACTCCCTAGCACTGGGGGCGAAACTAACAGATCTAGACATAGAATGTGCACTTGGCCAGCCGGTTTGAAAGAGTGCTTCCAGTGTTTCAGGGAGCTAATACGGCATCTGGAACTGGAGTACTTCAAATATGGAGTGTTCAAAAAAGCTGTTGCGGGCGACACAGTAAAATAGCAGTGCTCGTATAAAGAAGAAATGTGAAGTGTGGATTTTTCTTTTAGCTCAATCGTTGGGTGTGAAATCAAATTGAGAAGTCTCCAAACTATATTAAATCACCCCTTTGGCATTGCCACAGGAACAATTTATTTCATCTTGAAGGAGCCTTTGGTTTCCAGATCAGTGGAGCTAAGCAGGAGGAATGTGCGTCACATTGAGGTAAACAGGGATGTGAGCTTGTTAAAAACAGAAAAGGCAACGCAGCAAAATTCTGCGCCCCTGACATTTGTCAGCCTCTTCTGAAATGTGAATGCCGTTTCCATTAAGCTTTGGGGCAGATACTATCTCTGTACCTTTTGTTGTGCTGATGAGTTGGAAGCCGAACATAAATTTATTTAGTTCAGCTGATTTTTCAAGAGGCAAGTCTGTCTTGTTTTGTTCACCAGAAGGTTTGCAGTGCTACTGCAGTGCTATTGCAGTGCTATCATGCCTTGGTGGACTGTCCTCATGCAGGAGGACTGGTAGAGAGGGATGGCTCTTACTGCCTCAGTCCCGGTCTGAGGTGGTATCAACCTTCTTCCAGTTCCCTACGTATTTTTGTAATCACAAGTTTTTGTGAGATGATGAATTACAAATGCCTATACCACATTGTGTAACGTCTGTTATACTTTTTTTCAAAGTCTCTTTCTGGAACAAGACCTCAATCTGTAAGCAGTAAGCATTGTATCAAATATTTCTGCTGTCAGAATGATTTTGGCGCAAAATGAAGGCAAAACCCTGGACGCAGCCTTCAGGATTTTAAAAGTTCTATGCAGATGCCTCCAAAACAGCCCTAGTGTGTAAGGGTAAAACGGCAGCATGTTATGAGCCATGGACCAGCGCTGTGTGCAGACATGCTTTGTGCCCGGTGTGTGTTCTGTTTACACTTGGCTCACTACAAAGTGCAGAGCAACAAGGTCACTTAGCATGACGTCTGGAATAAAAAATGCGTATTCTTTACATAGTAAAACTTAAATTAGGACCCCCTTTAACATTAACAGGATTGCAATAGTGCAAGCAAATTGGTCTTGATTTAACCGGAGAGCAAGATTTAATGCATTTTTTTAACCTGCCCCTCTCAAAGTCCAACCTTAAAAGTTATTTTGGCTTATACTGTTTCATTTCATCTTTGGCTCACAATTTACCTGACCTTCACCCCTTAAAAACAACAGAAAACCAAGCACAAAACATCAAACTGCATGAACTGGGGTAGCAGACCTCAGTTGATTTGTTTGTGTACTGAGACAACTGTGTGGTTTTGGAAGAGGCTAATTAGTGCTGTGTTTAATATAAATAAATAAACCCAAGCTCTTTTCACCCCTATCTCAACGCTCTAATCTAACTTCAGGAAGAGATGAGCAGAACTTTGCACTGAGTTCCAAGGTGAGAAACACACTTTTAGGCAGTACGGTAACCAGGCGGTCATCGCAGAGTACTTTGTAATTCTGGTTACCTGACAAAATACCCAGTGTTTCCTGTTTTTTTTTCCCCCTTTCAAAATTTCTCACATGTAGAAATGTTACCATCTTAACATGTATCCTGATGAATGACAGGTGGAAGGACACATTTGTCTACTGCATTTTTTCATTGCTGTTTCCACCTACGGGATTGTATCAGGGATTCCCTTTGATAACAGAAGAAACTTTCTGCAAACCAACATTCAGACAGTAGTATTCAGTCTCACTGTTTTATTCAAATAATACCCTGTCCCACTGGTAAGGAGGGAGTAGGATGATCTCTCACTCTTGGCTACAGCTACCTTCAGTGAAAAGTAAAATAAAAAGCTAGGACCTGAAGACCTGTATCTTAAGGTGATCTCTGAATGATAAATTTGTATTTTATTCTCCTGCCATTTCTTAAAGGCATGAGGACAAGACCATGGGAGCTCTTTATTGATCATCATCATCAGTTTAAAATATTTCCTCTGTTTTCAGCACTCCTGGAATTTTAACTGAGAATCAATAGTGCTTTTTCATATGTGCTTCCAAAGTTTCCTGGTAAGTTTTACCTTTTTAGAAGCAGAGAATTCGATCATTGATTAGGCTGTTGTTTACACTGGCTACTTGCAGGAGTTCTTGCCATTTAAGGAATTTTCACGTGAGTTATATCAAGCTGTTTGCTTGTTTTCTGTGGCTCATGAAATAATTGTTAAAAGCACTTGAGGTTAACCCAGTTCTTTAAAGTTCTGATTAGACTAATCAGAGGCCCTTTTTCTTGTCTTTTTTTTTTTTTTTTTGACTTTCAGAACTACAGAAATGCATACTGGCTCTCCTGTAATCTTTCCTTCCTGTCCTTTTCATGAAAGTAATTAGCCTTTTTGCTACTTCTGGGCCAATGGCATTTTGAAATTTTACGGGTCTAAATGCTAAATAACCTCCTAGTGCTAGCACTAGTCCTAGGGTCTAGTGCTAAATAACCTCCTCAGTTTGAGCCTAAATCTTTTAATGGACAGTCTTTGTTTCATACTGACACTGTTGGTTATTTTAATTTGGATAATCCCTTTGCCTTCACATCATTTACTGATTTCCTTATACTTAGATGTAGCAGGAAACACATTGTACCTTAGTTTCTGTTTCCCAAGGCGAAATCATCTACCTTTACCTCCTGTGACAGGCTCACCACTTCTCTTATCATCCTTGCAGTCTTCTGTTGTTGCTCTTCCAGCTTGCCTCCCTCTTCCTTAATCCTGGACTAGGTCATTACAATACCCTTCATGTGGCATTGACATATCCCAATCCTGAAAATACTTCCAGCTGATATTTTCTAGGCTTCTGTATTATTATTTTTTTTAAACATGTGCCACTTTAGTGCCTCCTTTATCCCCCCTGGAATTAACCAGTATGCCCATTCTCTTTGCTATAAACGGGAAATTAGTCTGTTGGTAGAATGTTTTGTTACTGGACTCTTTGGTGCACGGCCTCCATATGTTCTATCAAATTCCGTCTTTCTTCTTGTGCTGCATGAGAGATCTGCAGTGTTGCAACCAGCATGGCTATGTGGAAACAGAAAACATTCGACTCTGAGATATGAGTTTATTTCTTACAGGAAAGTTTATATCTGGTAAAGAACTAGTTTCAGGAAAAACATATTTCATAACTGTAAATTATGTCTCAGTTTCCCTACTGTATACAGATAGTTCCTTGGATTATCTTTTATATAAATGAACAGGAAAATTAAAATGGGAAAAATGCTTGCTTTATTTGCTTGCAAAACTCTAGGAAAAGGGTTAGACTAAAGTTTTAAATCACAGCCGTCTCCTAAATCAAATGTGTAACAAGGGTGATAATGAGCATAAACACACTGAATAATAAAATGTAATTTGTGTTCTGAGTTCTAGGGCTCTAATCCAAAGCTCACTGATGTCTGTGGAAAGACTTCCATTGATTTGAATTAGGCCTTGGCTTTTGTCCTGAATGAACACAATACTAGTGGAGCTATTCATGAAATAAATGTTTGGAAATAAATCACAGGAACTTGCTGTGTTGGAACCCAATTCACTTGCTAATTCAGGCAGTCATGTTTTACAGTGCTTGTTGTGTCGATACTTTGTCATAGTCCCTCACGTGAACTAACCAAATTCAATCTTAAAAAAAAATCTTTTGCTACTGCTGCTGTAATTGGAAGGTTGTTTCTGGATCATTACACTGATGTTTGAAACCTTCTTTAACTTCTAGCCTAAACCTATTTATGCCAATTGTTTCCACTTGTTTTATGCCAACATAGTCTTCTAGTCTTTATACAGTATACTTTGTCGTTACTCTATACAGTTCTGGTAAACTACTGATGATTGTCCCATCTCCTCTCAGGCTTTGCTTTGCTAAATAAGCCGAGCATTTTCATTTCTTACTCAGTACGTTGTTCATTCTCTGTAGCTTTTATCTCAATCTGTTCTCGTTTGTCTTAATCTATCTGGGATACAGGCAACAAAACCTGCATTTTTAATGAGGTGTAATAGTGCTCTATATAATGTTGTTATACTTTCCTTGCTTTACTAGAAATGCTTTTCCAGATGCATCCGGTATTTTGTTTGCCTCCTTATGGCTGCATTTCACTGATCACTTTTGTCGCGTGACTTACAGGATCTTGGTTCCCAGGTGAGCTCCCATTTAGTAGTAGGGACAGTTTTTAGTCCAAGAGTGCACAGCTTTGCCTTTGTACTCTGAGGCTTTTGGCTTGTGTCTGTGACTCCAGTGCGCATTTCTTCCTTGGATGGTGCTCTGTTTGTCCTCTGCATTGGCTGTTGTAAATTATAACAATCAAGCTTGAGTAATCAGCAGCCTTAATTAGTATGTTCCTACTTTGTGCTAATTTTGTTAATTAAAAAAAAAAGAAACTGCTAGAGGTGGTGAACGATGGGTGATGGGAGCTGACGTAAGGTGACAGGAAAGGACTGGGGAAAGGTGCCCAGTGTTGGGCAAAAGAATAGCGAGATGAAGAGAGGGCACGGAGCCCACGAGGGAGAAGTGAGAACTTTCTGCAGTATTGGTCAAGTGAAGGCTACTCACATTTTCCAGAGCATTAATTGGGTCTCACAGAGACATACTTGGGATGGATGAAGACATGCCAAAATCCCAGAAATAAATGCATCACTCATGACTTTCTGCATTTTGACTTTCTAAGAGTAGCAACACTGCTGCTTAACTTCGGACATGCCTTTATTTTTTTACAGGAGTTTTCAAAGTATTCTGAAAGTTTAAAGACTTATTTTCTAAAAGCATCTTTAAAATACTGAATCTTAAAAGTGCTTTAAAAGTCCTGAATTGAGAGGATTATGAGTTTTGAATAATTTATCCACAAAACTTGAAAGGGAGAGAATTTTCTTAGGTCTTTAAAATGTATATGATAAATTTTCTTATAGATTGGAATGACTCTGAAAGACTTTTATCCAGATAAGTACATTCAGCAGATATGAGAAGTCACAGGCAATAGCAATTAAGGCATAAGGCGTTTCCTGGGAATTAATATCAAGCTGGGATGAGTTAGGATGGCTCAAGATGCAGCTGAGGGCCATTAACTGCAGTTGATGATTAATGACCTCTGCTGAGGTCATCATTATTATCAGCTGAAAAGGTAGAAAAATTCAGATGTATGAATCTTTTTAACAGGAGATGCAGTTTCAGTTGGTGCAGTAGATGTGTCCCCACTGTGGACAGACTGCCCCGTATTAATATCAAATAGAGGGCTTGATTTCCCTCCCCCCCGGCATTTTTAGGAGTGTTAATCAAAGCTGGCTCTCTAAAGCTGCGCCAGTATCAAATTGAAAAGTAAGCAGAATAAAGTCCATAGCGCTTTAATGTTCTCCCAGTATTACATTTGGTGTCCAGTACTTAATCAGCTTTATTTAGAGATACTCCCATCTGTCCCTTTTGGTGCCGAAGCGGTGCGTCTCAGTATTGCCTAGAAATGTGCCCAGAACAATCCTGTGCTCACTTTTCCTGGGCCCACATTTGAAATCACATCCTCCCTTCTTTTGCATTATGGCCCTAACCAAGATCTAGGTTCTACGTTGTCATGTATGCTGTCCACAAAAAAGGCAGGCACACAGGACTGGCCGATGCAAGAAAATACCGCTGTGTCGATACAGGGAGAATCTGTTTCCTAATAAATAGTCAGTCGTAATAGATACTTGCTTCCCAGTGTCCAGACAAGTCCGTGCATTCCACGGTTGGTGAAATATCCTTTTTATATGATGAATGATTTCATTGTTGATTTGTGGGGAAACTGAGAGCTACTGCAGGGGACTAGGAAATGTTCACCTTGCTGCTTATTCTTAGCTTGTGTGACTTCTGCTATAATACCTTGATCATCTCACATATATATATGTGTGTGTATATATATAAAAAAATATAAATACCTTGATATCACTCATATATATGTATTTAAGTTTGTTTATTTCAAGGTGCTTTTTAAAAAAGAAAACTGAAGAAGTCTGAAATAGGCAATATAGGTAACATAAAGACATAAGCTTTAGTTCGTTAGTCACTATTATCTGTTACTTAGATTATACACAGTACTGAATGTTTCTGAACGCTATGTAAGTCCTACTTTACACATACGCTGGTCCCCTGTCCTTTTGCTCCCTTCCCCCAGCCCTCTTCCCCTGGTCACTGTGAAAGTTGTAGCATCAAAATTCCAAGCAGGACAGGACTGAGATGACTGCTGCTTTTGGCTGACCTTTATTAAATGTCACTGGATGTAGACTTCTGCTCAGGAAAATGGAATTTTGCAAAATTGTAAGCAAAGCAGTTGAAAAACTTAACTCAGGTGTGAAATGTTGACAATTTTGAACGTTAGGTGGTATGAGTAGACCTGCTTGTACAAATCTATTGACTTCAACACTGTTTGTGGGATTTCTGCGTGCCTTTATTCACCCTCAACCAAACCACTGAGCTCTCTCCTCTGTCTTCTCCCCCCCTCCAAAGTATCTCCTGTGGTGAGAGTCACTCCTGTGAGTGAGGTCAGGCGAAATGAAATGAAATGAAAATCATGAAAGCTTAATGGACCACAGGGAGGTTCCTTTGAAAGGGTGCCAGAGATGGAATATCAGTTATGGGGAAGAAGACCACAGAGCTGGCAGTGAATGAAAGGAGAGCTGGTACATGCGCATTAGTGTTTCATACTCCTTGCCACAAAACTGGTCTGTTTTCCTAGTTAACTCTAACAAATGTATCATGCTGACAGTAGGCACTCCCACAGTGCTATTAGTGCTCCCTGATGCAGCTTCGCTGTGCTTCAGGATACATTTTTCTAAGAAGTTCTGGATTCTTCGTCTTGCTTTTAAAATCAACAGATGAGAACTGAAGTATTGCTGAGATTACATAAATTGCATTTTCTGTTTGATCTTCTGCAGCCTCTACCAGTTACCCACTGTAAGGGATAAGAAATTGTTTTCCTGGATGAGAAGAAAAGAAGTTATGTTTTAAAATATGTAAAAACGTGCTTACTTGCAGATATATCAAAGAAAACGTCAGGGTATTGTGATTATACAAACACCTGACATAATAGCCCTTAGTGTATGAAATGGTGTTGCGAATCATCTCAAACACTGTTTTTTTCAGGATAAAGAACTCTTAAAAGAAGGGGCTTTGCTCTGGCTGATTCTCCATCTTCTAAGACTTCAAGTCTTGGTTGCAGTAGTTAAAATGCTAGGACTTTATGTGAGACTCACTGGATGGTAGTCTAAAATCTGAGTAAACACAAAGGCTAGACTAAATGATAACTGCTCCCTTTCAGTCTTAACGTTTTATGAATCTATGCTTGTGTGAATGAAGAGACCTGTGCAAGTAGTCTCTTTAAGGCGCAAGTCCTTAAATCAGAATTGATTTAACGACTTTGGTTTTATTTGATGATGTGGAACTAGTCCTCTGTGTGCACATAGTTTACAGAGAAATTGCAGAGAGAATCTGATCCTCCAAGGCTGCTAACGTACCTTGAATTTCTGTTGATCTCTAGGCCCATAGATGTGGTACACTTCAGACCTTTCTTTTACAATGTTAAAATATCCATATTTGTGTCATGCTTTTGAACGTGGAGTTCCACAGCTAAATATTTTTAAGCCTGAAATTTCTCTTTGGGACAGGTCACTTTTTTCAGTTACCTAATTTTTTCCGTGCTGCTACAGCAACTCTCAAGGACTGAGTGTATATCTGTGCTAAGTATTTAAATGACAAAACCTCCAGAAAAACGTAACATGCAATACAAAATGACCCTGCAGTGTTGATGTGAATGTAACCCTCAGTTACAGTGGGCCTGACTTTGTCTGCTGACTCCATTGTAATTCAGCACAATGTTTGCTTTTGTACAGATGAGACCACAGTTGTCTGGTATATTCAGTCATATGCCCTTTCCAGCTTCATTTCATAAGTCACTGTCGCAGTTTTGCTCAACTTTTACGAGAAGTTCCATAGCTGCTGGTTTCTCAATTTGAAGACTTCTGCCCCCACATATTTTGCAGAGTTCAGCACTTCCAGACCAGTGCTTTCCTTAGTTTCTTTTCACAAAGCCTTTATTAGTCTATGGACGCCCACCCCCAAAGGCCACAGGCTGAAACCTCCTGGTTAAACAGTTGTTGTCAAGTTTCAGATTATCCTTTGACACAGACTGATGTGACAGAGCACAAAGTTAATCTTCAGCATTATTTCTTTTTCATTTGCAGGAAAAATTTGAAGGCTTGTTCCGTGCCTATGATGACTGTGTGACATTCCAGCTGTTTAAAAGCTTCAGGCGTGTGCGGATAAATTTTAGTAGTCCCAAATCAGCTGCTCGTGCCAGAATAGAGCTGCATGAAACACAGTTCAGAGGGAAGAAGTTAAAGTTGTATTTTGCACAGGTAATGAAATCTGCTGTCTACTTCTATGTTAGTGCATAGCTTTTATAGAAATATTGCGCAGTAACACTGAATAAAAGTAATAAAGGTTTCTCCCATGCCCAATCTCTCTGCTAAAAGATTACTCAGACAGCCTTATGTTGCCTGAGCTGTACCTGCCCAGTGGGTCTGCAGTAAATTTAAAGGACCACTTAGGACTCAAGTTGTTTATTCAACACACAGAAGTTACATAGCTTAGAACTGATTTACAACATTGGGTATTTGCTGTGGGTAACTCTCTAAACTAACCATAAAAAAGCAGTAATGTAAAGTATTGTAAGTTCATTTAAAAAGTAGGGCTGAATTACTTACAGGACTGCACCCCTGAGCCACAGGCTGTGAATTTTCTAAAAGGAATTCAGTAAGTTCAAGTAAAAGGGAGAAGGTAGGGGGAGAAGAATATCCCCAGCCTGGGGGCATAGGGGATTATATCCATCTGTTAAGAGTGTCAGATGGGGGTATCAATTCTTCTTGGCCAAGGGTGAGAGAACCCAGATGTCTCACAGCCTGGGCGAGTACTAGGCGCCAGCCAGGCTATAGAAAGGTGAGGGAGGTTGAGAACCCGACCACCACCTCTTCTGAATGTATTTTAGTAAGTTGCTGTGGCCACTGTGGCTTGTGGGATACTCACTAGTGCTTATAAGCAATGTAAGAGTGCTTTGAGCTGCCAGACCGGTCCTCCAGAGGTCTTAGGTTAAGGGCAGGCTCATGTGAAGATACCAATCAAACCTAAGAGGCAGTTAAGTTTTTGAGCCTCTACAGCCTGGTCAGAATAGGAGCAGTTTTGAGCCTAGGCAGAAGCAGAACCTCAAGGAAGATGGGAAACTGCAGTTGTGAAAAAAACAATATGCTTAACGGGTTAGATGAGTTCAGAAGATCTTACAGTTGGATTTAGGTGTTGACAATCTACCTCAATCCCATTTTATATGCCTTAATCTCCTAGATCTGTCTCTGAATTTTTTCTGAAAGGTTTCAAAACCTGCTGTTACGCAGATCTGAGAATCATTTCATTCTAACTGTACAATCAAGAGGTTAATAGGAAACTGGGGATAATACAAGAAAAAGAGAAATGTGCATAAGTGATTAGTCTCCATATCTAAGCTGATTTCCTGCAAAGCCATTTAAGTATCTGCACTATGCTCTCCAGTATGTGCAATCTTAAAAGAGCTTGTTAGTTGTGTCCAGGGAATGAATATGTGGAAGCAGCACAGTGTCTGGAGCAGTGTATGTTTATATGGACCTGAGCCAGACTGAATAAGCACTTCCAGAATTAGAGGTTCTGGGGAACATGGAGTTGAGAGACCCAAACAGGCTCTTTGCAAAACCCATTGTGGTATAGCAGGGTGCTCTCTCAGGCTTGCTGTCATGCAAATGCAGTTTATTGTTTCTGGGCCCAAGTTGGTTGTAAACTTGCTCAGGTACGGCTGTAGTATAATTCATTTTATGTTGAGACTTCTTTAATATACCAGAAAAAAGCAGGAATTCAACTAGATAATTTAATATGGAAATAAAATGAGAACAGTTAGTTGCAAACGACTAAGGAACATGATAGATTCCTTTATCACTTCAGCTAAAGAAATCAAATCTTCATAAACCTTTCTGAAGTTACTGATAAGGCCTTGGTGTGGGAGTTACTGGTTTCTTGTCTAATGTCTTTTTATTTAGGAGTTTAGGCCAGTAGATCAGAACAATACCTTTTCAGCCTCAAAAATCTCTGAACTAGCAGCTGTGGATACCAAAGCTTTGCATTTATCCTCAGAGAACATATACAGTAGGCACAAACATTGTAGCTTTGCTCATACAACAGCCCCCCGCAGTGTATTTACTGTAGACGAACCATCTGTAAGGTCGAGATGAAATTCATCTCCAGGCCTTCTCTGCTGAGACTGACGCTGAAACCCTGCCTGGGTGGCATTTGGTATTAGAAGTGTATGATTTGAGTAATCATTCCATTTACCCATCCTATACTAAATAATGTATTTGTTATGCTTTAAAGATTCAGACCTCTGAGACAGATGGAGACAAGCTTCATTTGGCACCACCACAGCCTGCAAAACAGTTTCTCATCTCGCCTCCAGCCTCCCCACCTGTAGGGTGGCAACCAATAGATGATGCGACACCTGTCATCAACTACGACCTCCTTTATGCAGTTTCTAAGCTAGGACCAGGTAAGCTTGTGGTCCTTGTGTGAAAATGTGTCAGAAAAAGCAGACGAGAAATAGCAGTATAGAGAATGTGACTGTAGAGGAAGTTGGGGTAAAGCCTGTAAGTTGCATTAAAGCTTTGGATTTAAGTTGACGCATGTCAACTGTTTTTTTGCTTAAGAATGAGTTTTACCATATGTACGTACGGAATTATATCTTATCTGCAGCTCGTGAGTCCTATTTGATTGAATAGCAGATCAAAGCTTGTTTACACAATTTATTGTGCTTGGGTTTGTGCTTAGATGAGACAACTGATGGTTTATGTGGGGACCGGACAAATGCTTGTCCATGAACTTGAGGAGTTTTTGCTTTAAATCACATCTGCTCGGTACTGCTTTCCAAGATGCAGAATACCTCATCAAATGTTTAGGCATCACTGCATCTCCACCAGAGTGGAGAATCTCTCACGTTAACAAGTTTGTCGAGAATGAACTACCATTCCCCAATCCCGGCAGGATTGCTCTGTTGGGACTGCCCATTTTCTGTTGAAAACCGTATGCAGAAGAAATGGAATAAGGTGTAGCCTCTATCAAAATAGGAGAGATGTCAATGGATAATGCAGAAAGACTTTCTTCCGTCTTCCCATCTTCAGCTAATGCCAGGAATTGAAGCTAGCTGGGATTTTCAAAACAATGCTTTCCCTTAGAAAATGCTCATCTGATGAAAGCAAAACTTTTCAGAGGAGAGGATTGCTTTTGATTTAATTAAGTCATCTTTACAAATAGTTTTCTTTCAAAGCTGTTAAAGCATCCTCTTTTAAAATTTTCAAAATGGAAAAGGTTCCAGTTTCAGGCCTAAGCTGTATAATTTAGAAATTAAGTCTAATTTACATTTGTAAACCATAAGAAAAAATAGCTTGTTAAATTATTTTCATATTGAAATAAAACACTTCCGATCCAATCTAATAACAGTTGGGGGGTGGGCCCATGAAAATTTATCTGAGTTTATTTTTGAAATTCTTGTGGGATGAGAGAGGTTTTTTTTCTCCCCAGCTGTATTGAAGACGCTACTTTCTTGTTCTGACACTAGCTTCCAGTTGCAGACATCTTGTCACTGGAGCTTTTGTGTAACTGCACCAGAGTAACCCAGAGCTGAAGTACGTGAGGTGCAGGAAGAGATGTTCCATGATCCACAAGGTTTGCAGGATCATCTCATATCTTTTTCACACAGGATCTCTCATAGGAGGAAAATACATAACAGGACATCAGAGATTCCTGTGTTTTATTCCCTTTCAGCAGGAAAGCCCATAGAAAAAGGCTGTCAGGTGTAACACTTATTACTATATTGCAGGTTATTATTTCCAGAATCGATGCTTTGCTTCTAAACTGCTGAATAAAAGAAAAACAAAAAACTCTTTTTTTTTTTCCTTTGATGCAGCAGTGTTATAAATGGAAGCATGTAAACAAATTCCCTAGCTAGCTGGGTAATAAATCAATTCCTGTTCTAGACCAGTGGAATGTGAAATATCACTCATTGTCCCACACTCTGGGACAGCTTTGCGTGAAGGTCATATTCACCCGTATTTAAGGAGCCTGCAGGGAGGCATACAAAAAGTCATTGTGTGCTCTCTTCTTTCTATTTTTAGCACTTGTTAGAGAGATCAATTTTAGTTAACAGCAGTGGCGGTTTTAAAATAGTGTTACAGTTCTCAGTTGTGCATTTACTATGTTTAGAATTTCATTGAAAACCAAATCCCACCAAAACTCATTTCTCAGTATCACATCAGTAAAACATACTGCTGTACATCAAATAACACTGTTAGCCTCAGCTAAGTTAGATTTTGTTTTCATTCAAAAAACACAATTTAAAAATGTAACTATGGCTTATCAACTGTCAAAAAATACTCACTGGCACAGTTGTTTGTTGTAACAACAACAAACAACAACTCTGAATGTTAGAGCCTGAATTCTATGTCTTTAACTTGTGGGGAATCTTTGCTGTATTAAATACACTGATTTGGTAAAACTAATATCCAAGGACCAGGAAAACTCATTTGAGTGTGTAAATAGTGAACAGTTTCTTTGTACGACCTCAGTACAAGATGAGTTTTACTGACCTACTTCACTGGGAATGTAAGATACACCACTTGGACACAGACCCATGCTACTTTGCCATGCCATGAATACAGGTCATCTCCTTTGCAGTACACTGCCATAATCGTCATAGCCACAAAATTAGAGACTAAAACTGTCCCTAGGTGCAAAGGCTGGGAGATTCGCTCCAGAGTAAAATGAATAGGCTGGAAGCTAGTTAACGGATATGCTGTGTGTTGTCTCTTTCCAACCTCAGTTTGGGGACAGGTATCTTTTTTTTTTGCAGCCTTGTGGCTGCAGCAATGACTGTCTGGCATCTCAGAAGTCTAACGGAAAAGATTCCTTTTTGCTGTGCACAAAAGGAAGCTGGCTTTTGGTCCTTCGACATTAAATTGAGATTGGTAAGGGTGCATTTACTTCTTAGGGAAGACCACGGCATGTTCAATTAAGTTTCTGGTTGACTGATGTATATTCTTACTTTCTGCAGATGCAGAAATTGAGCTTTAAATGAGGCATGAACACAATGCCGTAGACCAGTCAGAGCCAGCAACTGCGACTGCCTGGTTCTGACCACCAGCCTACAATTTTTTAATGTATTGCAAATAAAGAAGTGTGATCATTAATCTCTTTGATGAAAAACACTTCCACTGTCAAGAAAACTTCCAGTAGTTTAAAATACTGATGAAGATACAAAGGCATTGCGTTGACCTAGGGTAGTAGTTCGGCTGTTTGCCTGTCAGGCCCAGGTTGTGTCTCTGCCTGGCCTGACTTGGACCTAACTTTCCTACAGGAACGCTTGCAATGTACCAAGCTGTTGTCTAGTCTAGGCCCTCATGTCTTTTGCATAACATTTTATAAGGTCTTAGTTCCATCCCACTGAGGAATACAGGAAATAATTTTATATGAGAAATGTTTGTAAGGGGGAGGGGGGGGAATCTCCAGGTCTAGGCTATGTATATACAGCAGAGCTGCTCCTCTCAAAGAAAAAGCAGCTATGTTTGCTCTGCCATTTATTAGTGCAGCAGTTTACAAACCATCACCATCTTCCTGGCCCTAGAGTAGGTCCTTATTTTCTGGAAAGCAGTCCTACCCCCTCCCTATCTACCCCCCAACCTGCGTATTTCTTCCCTCCTTCCCCCATTGCCTCTTTCAAACCTGTTACCCCAATTTCTTCTCAACAGACTGCCCCGTACTCCCTCACTTTCTAAGTCTGCACTCTTCAGAGTGCCTTTCCCCAGGATTCCAGGTGCCACCCTGGCCTCCCCTTGCCAATCTCAACCCCTGCCTGCTGCCCACACAGCGGCTGCCCAGACAAATTGCCTTTCTCCCATGGCTTTGATTCACGGATCCTGGCTCCACTGATGAGATCTGCACTATACAATAACACACAATATAGGTCAGCGTCCTCAGCACTTAAGTGCTCCATGTGCTTGCCAGTGCGATTTTGCCCTCTATCAGTTAGCACTCGCCTCCACAATTTCAGGCACTATTTGAAAACCAGCGCAGGCTGGGCACCATCTCCAGTAGCCCATATAGACAAATTTGTACCAGTTTCAGTTCTCTCCACGTTTCCCAGTCCTTCAGCAGCATTCCAGCAGGCTTTGCACCTCCTGAGTGCCCTCAGGCTACACTCCAGGTCTTGTAAAATATATTTTTCATGTTATGAAAGGGCCATTCTGAAATGTTACACATGATGGCTCTTAGGTCCGCAGTGGTACCTCTTGGGACACAAAGGAGACCCTGCAGCAGTCTGTGCCACTTGGCTGCTGGGTCCGGGAACGATTAGTGGTCAGAGGAGGGGTTGGGTCAGGGTTTCATTTTTGTCTCTGAGCAATTAAGATGTGGCTGTTCCTGCCGTGCTCTAGCTGACCGTCTTGGGGAGGATGCGTAGCTCCTGCCCCTGCTCTGCCCTGGGTTTGGCTCACCCTTGCACAGGGAAGGGAAAAACGGGGAAGAGCAGGACCCTGCCCAGAAAATGCCGCACACAGGGATTTCAAACCATGTCTCGCACTGCAAGTTTTCTACGCCCAGGTGTTTCCAAACTCTCATGTTTGTTCTCACTGATTCAAAGGAAAAACTAAATACTTCATATGACTTCCAGAGAGGATTAGAAGGGGCTGGAGGGGCAGTCAGATGGGTGATAAATAAAATTTTCCATCTCTGTCCTTCTTCTCTCCTCTGTTCTGTGGCTGCTTCTGCCCTTCCTCCCCTTGCCAGGGGCAGGGTATGCAGAGCTGCTGGGTGTAGAAAGCTTTCCGTCTGCGTTGTTCTGCTGGCCAGGAGAGGACAGTGCCTGCAACACCAGTAATGGGCTTCCAGAGAGCAACTCCTCCATCTTGCATATGGCAGATCTGTGCAGTAGAGGTATCCAATGGGATGGGTTGTTGTATCCCTTCGAACATGAACATGCACCTGTACAAAGGACCATCCATTATTTGCACCATATTATTTGTAAAGCTCTTGGATGAAGGGACTATAAGTGGAAGGTATTTTTATGCTGCTAATGACACGGTTAACATGGAATGGACAGCTCTGAACCCATTAACCCTTGATCATGAGTCAGAATCAGGGATGAGGTAGCTGCACAGTATCATTACCATTTCTTCATTATTAATTAAGTGTATGAACATACTCTTTGCTGGACAAAAAAGCCTCATTAGACAAGAGATGCACCATCAATGAAAGGTCATAGTACTGATTCACAAAGGGATAGAAAATCGCATGCCATTATTTTTAATTCTGAAATATCTGTCCTGGTTTTGGCTGGGATAGAGCTAATTTTCTTCCTAGTAGCTGGTACAGTGCTGTGTTTTGGATTTAGCATGAGAATAATGTTGATAACGCACCGATGTTTTAGTTGTTGCTGAGCAGTGCTTACGCTAGTCAAGGACTTTTCAGCTTCCCATGCTCTGCCGACTGAGAAGGCTGGAGGTGCAGAAGCAGCTGGGAGGGGGCACAGCCAGGACAGCTGACCCAAACTGGCCAAAGGGACATTCCATACCATGGGACGTCATGCTCAGTACATAAACTGGGTGGAGTTGGCCAGGGGGCAGCGATCGCTGCTCGGGGACTGGCTGGGCATCGGTTGGTGAGTGGTGAGCAGTTGCATCACTTTTTTTTTTCCTTTCCCTGGTGTTTGCACGCGCTCATGCGCGCGCTCTCTGCTTTGCCAATTAAACTGTCTTTATCTCAGCCCACGAGTTTTCTTTCTTTTACCCTTCCGATTCTCTCCCCGCTCCCACCGGGGGGGAGTGAGTGAGCGAGCGGCTGGGTGGTGCTCAGTTGCCGACTGGGGTTAAATGACAACAATATCAAAAGTTGCTTTTGTGCTGTTCTTGTGGCCATCTTTCTTGGGTCACCTGAGGCTGTGGGTTTGCTTGTGGTTCATGTGGTCACAAAAGGTAGTGCCAAGTGACATAAAAGCAGTTAGGCCCATTGTTGAATGGTGAAACTTCAAATTCCTATGTTTTTTCCTCATGTGAAGCAAATGAATAGAGGAACATTGCTGCTATCAGGGGTTTGTTAGGAACATTTTCTGACAGATCTGTATGGTGGAGGTGCCACAGCTTAATTCTTCCCTGCATTATATTCTGAAGGCAGAGTTTAGATGTTTGAGCATATTTGATAAATTTTGTGATATTTTTCCAAGTAAATTTATGTGAGTTTCCATTGTTATCTCAGCTTACATGAATATTTAAACAACTTATTATTAAGGGATAGAAATAGCCCAAAGACTGCTGGAGGAGAAAGACACCTCTCCCCAAGAGTCCTTTGGTGTAACCTGTAAGAGTTCTCCAGGCAAGCGGGAGAAGCAGGAGTGGTGGGGCCACGTAGGGCCTGAGAACGCAAAGGAGGCAGCATCGGAGGCAGCTGAATGAGATGACAAATGCTTGAGTGATATTAACTACAGAAGTTGGTGAGTCTTAACTCTACTAACTCGACTTGCTACTCTTAGCTTGGGACAACCTGTGTCTTCTAAACATAACTCGATTGCAGTGATTCGACCATTACTCCACTAGCTTAACTGCTGCGGATTTAGCTTTTTTTTTTTTTTTTTAATGCTGGAGGTGTTAAGAGGAAATAAAAAAACCATAGAAAAAAGCAGAAGGGAAGGGGTAATCTGGCTGTATCTATTGGATTTTTATTTTGTACTTATTACCTTAGTATTTTTCTGCAAACAGCGGTTACATTTAGGAACAAGATACAGCTGTATAAAAGTCCCATAGTTACTGTTGTCCTGTTCCTAGCTCAGCCATAAAAAGGTTTTATGCAGTTTGAGCCACAGTTCTGCAGGCATGAATAATCGTGAGTACAGAACTGAGTCTGCAGCTCATTTACGCCCAGAAATAACTGTATGCCTTAAAAACCTAATTTATGAGTGCATCACATTTTGATTTGCAAAGCGACATTAATTGCTGTTGCAGTTACTTGTGCCAGAGGCATCGGAATATTTTTCCTTGTGTCTGTACTTATTTCCACTGTTCTTTTTCAGCGGAAAGAGTCCTTCTGGGAAGGATTTGAACAGTAAAAGAATGTGGCATTTGAACTGGGATTATTACCTTTTAAGAGGGCAGTGAATCTGATTCACTTCGTGGTGCTGGTGTACGGGGAAAGGGCCCAGCGTTGTGTGTGCACAGCACTGCAGAGCTGCTTGTAGCTGACAGTGACCAATGTAGCCTTCAGTGCTGGTTGGCAGCATTGACGTCAGCCCATAGCTGAGAAATTAGCTGAAGCCCGCAGGGAAAATAGGCAAAGAAAAACCATATAATTTCTCAGTGCAGCGCAACCAAGCTATTGTTCCTTTTATATTTTAGCCTATCAGCAAGACCTGTAATGCTTTACTCAATTTGGATTCGGAGGAAAGGTTGCCAAAAATAGAGCAGTTAAATGTCAACATTAATGGTATCACAGCAGTAAAATATTTCTCACAGCAAGATGCCTGACTTACAGCTATTATTCACTAGTTGCCTCCTATTTTTTAGGCAAAAATGCAGCATGTCCTCTAGTTGCAAGCCACCCAGTCTTACTTGGACCAAGAATTTGTCAGCACAAATAGCACGTGAGCATAGTCCCAGAACTGCGTGGGCTAATGCAGGGCCAAACCTGCAACCCCTTCCTCACGTGAATTCCTCTGCCACAAAGTTGCAAATAAATAAAAATCCGAATTAGTAGCACCAGCAAACTATAAGTGCTTTGAGGTAGGGACTGCCATTTCACTGTCATCATACAACACCTAGCACTGCCAGGTTCTGCCTGTGATGCAGGCATTTAGGAGCTGCTGCACCACAAATACAGGTCGGCTAGGTATACTGGGACCTCACCTTCGTCATCTCAGAATATTTTGCAGGCAATATGCAGTGGTTTTGGAGTAGTCCTACAAAAAAAATCCAAGCTACCAGATATGGGTGTGGTCACTGTAAGCCTATTTAAATTTAACTGCAGCTTGTGGGTCTTGGAGACGAGAGTGATGACAAATACTCCAAAGGGGGGCAGTGCATTACCTGGAACGGTTTCTAGTTTTTAGTGCTGCTAATGGGTGTTTGTCACTTCTGAAAGACGAAGTCATCCTCTCAGAAATGTCACCGTTGGGACTTTTTTTTCTTTACAGTCTTAAATTAATTCCTTGCAATTTAGTAACCAATACCTACTTGCATCCTGTGTACAATCCAAAGCACATGCAGTGTGAACAGACTGAATGCAGGACTGAAAGTCCTATGTCTGATCCTGATTTTCCTTTGTTTGCTTGTGGACTCTTGCAGGTAACCACCTAAGCCATATTCATCTTTGTCGCAGAAGTACTGGGTGGAGACTTAAATAAGGAATGCACATAGTTAGAAAACCTAATGTACCGTTTAAGCGTTTAGCCTGATAGTGAGCATTTATAGACTGTACTCTGTAATCTCATCTGTAGAGACAGAATTGGTTACAGCCCCAGCTAAAGAGCTTTGAATCTCAAAATCCGTCTGGAGCAGATATATGTATTTTTTTTTTATTTCTGGAGCAATTGGACCAAGTGTTGATGTCTGTCTGGAGGCAGAATCTAGTGGACTTTAAATGGGACCGGAACCACGCTAGACTGAAAGAAAACAACAACAACAAAAGAATAGCCCCAGCCCAAGAGGTGTGGCATGACTTCAGACCAAACGTTTGATAGGTTGGATTCTAGTCCCTCTTCTTAACCATGAACTTCTGTGCTCTCCCTCCTCTTCGTACTTTTTTTTTTTCAGTGCTGTTGGCCACTAATATTGGTGCAAAACACCATTATAGACGCCAGGGTATTTTATTATGCCTTACAGACCAAGGATCACTGCCCCCCGGGGGCAGGATCCCCAGAATCTGTTGTGACAGCTGATACAGTCTAGCCATGCTTGCCCTCACCTATATTTAGGAGCAGCACACGCTCATCTGCCCTATCCAGGTGCAGGAGTATTCTGCGCTGCTACTCAGACTGTCGTCTTTTGATCTAACTATTTTTCTGTGCTTCCAGGAGAGAAATATGAGCTGCACGCAGGAACGGAGTCCACTCCCAGTGTGGTAGTGCATGTCTGCGACAGCGACATGGAAGAAGACGAGGACCCAAAGAATTCTCCAAAGCCAAAAATCATTCAAACTCGACGCCCTGGTCTGCCACCTCCTGTATCTAACTGAGCCTCTCCGGCAGAAGCAGCACTTCTCTCCTCCAGCACAGCTTTTGGGTTTTGTTTGCTTTGTTTTGTTGAAAGGCAGCCATTGCCTTTTGAGTACCAGGACATTAAACTCATTGAAATCCCTTCACAGTAATCAAGCCTATGTAATAAAAGGGCTAGGAAAAAGATCTTTGTATATGTAGCCATATCACACACCAACTAATAGATTTTTCTGGAAAGGACAAAACAAGGCTCAAGAAACAAGGGAGGGTTTCAGTCTGAGGATTTTTTCACAGCTATAATTTGCATGCTGAAACACCACTACCAGAGAGATCGTTCAGGGTGGGAAATCAGGCCGATACCAGGCTTGATATTCAAACTCCCAGAATACTTGCTACTGCCCTTCATCAAGCAGCCTGCTCCTCTGACCTCCTCAGTTCTCCAGCAGACCTTAGCCTTTTCCCTTTTTCCTCTTTTTTTTTTTTTTAAGGGTGGGTACGTGTGTTGTTTTTAATATACTAGCAGCTTGGTGGCCTTTTCATCCCCCTGGAATCTTCTGTAGGGAATGCTATCTTTGCAACGTTTTTAGAAACAGCAGAAAAACACCCTCTTCCACTGACAGCTGTAGAGTACGCTGGTCCTAATGGTGGCAGGGATGCAAGACAGAGCTCTCTGGGCTGAGGGGAGAGGCAGCAGCTTGCTGGAGGGTCTGGTGTCTTTCAGTCCTTCTCACTAAGGAGGAGGGAGCCAGAATATCAATAGGGATTGTCGTTTTACCTTCCATAAAGGTACGAGTGGTACTTCTCTCCGAGTTTGAGGAAGAAAGCGAAGCTAACTGACTGCGCATTTAAGATGGGATTCATTGCTCTCTGTTATAGCTGTAAGTTCTAGTAATGATACAGGCTGAATGCTTTCCTAGTGGTGTGTTGAATAGCCCTGAAACTGTTAGTAATTACTCGTACATCTCTAATACCCAGACCTTTTCCCTCCCCACTTCCTGTGCTTTAAAGCCCTTTTTGAGCTGTATGCAGTTTGGGTTTGTGGAGGTGAGGAGAGGCTAGTTGGTGTTCTTTGTTGGTTTTTTTTCTTTTAGGCCAAAGAAAACAGGACCATAATTACACACTTGAAACTAGACTGCATGCAGTTGAAACCCCTTTTCTCACTCTGTCCTGCATGTTTCTTTCACTTGCAATGTATACTGGGTTACAAAAATTGTTCTGTGTTTTCATCATGGCTGACAGCAGACAGATACTGGATTCCCTGTCCGGCAGACCTTCCATGATGATTTTTTTTTTTTTAATGCGTATTTGTCATTTTGAGAACATATTTTCTAGACGTTTGAGCTCAGATTTTGCATATATTTAAGCATGCGCTTAATTTATGCACATGAGTAGTTCCTCTGAAATTAATATTGCAGAAAACTGAGCACATGTGTAAGATACGGTGGGATTTTTAAGCTAATAAGCTGCAGCTGTACTCCCAAAAGTGACTATAAAATGGCACAGTGAGATTCCACGGTTTAAAATCCTTTACAAGTTAAGATAAGTAAATACATCTTGGAAGCTCATTCTAAGATCTGGACAGTCAGCTTAGGTTCTGTAATCAAGATTTTTGTCATAACACCTAATGGTCTGGTTTCTGAGGGAGGGTTCCATTCCACCCTTCATTAGCAGTGAGGCTACAAGCTTCAGCAGAGTCAAGTCCCCCTTGCTGGGGTATTGGCTCTGCAGTACTTCCAGGAAGAAAAGCCTGTTGCTTTGTCGGTGAAGACAGGAGATGCCATTCTCCATATGTATGGTGAGGACGTTCTGAGAATGAGGACTTAACATTCTCATGTAGTTCATTCTCTGACCACCACAGCCCCCTAATACTCTTGTTGAGATGTAGTGCTTTACTTAGCATATATCTATAATGTGATACTTGTTATGGACATCGTCGTGCGCGTGTTACACTAATAGAAGTACATTAAATACAGCAGAGACTGAACAAAAAATGGGGCTATAGTATCCTCATGGTATCTGTGTAAAGTTGTCTTAACTCCTTAGAGGTTTCACGTCAATTATTTTTTCAGTGATGCATTTAGAATTGGTTTAAATAAATAAATTGTCACTCACTGCCCTAGAACTATAACCTGATGTTCCTGTTGAAAACGCTGTCATAGGCCACCTACGATACTTGAGGAGTAACGCCACTGTCTTTTTTGAGAACATACAGAACGCTAAGGTCCATGGGTTTAGACCAGTATAAACAGGGAGAGTAAGATTTAAACGCGTAAGATTTTTTGTTGATATATGCTGTATGGAAGAAATTACTGGCCACATCCTCAACTGATGTAAGCGATCAGAGATCATCTCCAGTCGAAGTTGATACTCTGGATTTTTTTACATGCAAAAGTGTTGGAGGCCGGATCTAGTCCTTATATCCATGTACCCAAACTTTGGGGAGACTTGGTTCTGAAATGCAGACTTTGGCCTCACATGATGTAAAACTATACTGCAAATTAAAGCATTGGATCTTAAATGTTCTTTCCTCAAAATGCATTTTCAGACAGATTTAAAACCAGGCCCCATTCACCGACTACTCTTTGTCTTTATAAAACTATGTGGTACTACCCAGGAGGGAGTGAACATAGCTCACTGGTTAAAGCACAGAAATAGAAGCACGACTACAAACCTGAAAACTCAAAGAAGCCCATTTTAACTATAGTCAAAGCTTATGTATCGCCTTTGCATGATAAAGTAACGGTCATCATAGAAAAATGTTTCAGGTATAACGGAATAATGTCCCTATCATAAAAGTAACAGCATTTGTGACTCTTAAGACAACCTGGTATTTTGCTAAAGGCTGGTTCTTGCCTGGCACGGAAGAAAGGCTTCTTTCAAAAAATGCTGACCATCTGGAGGAGTAACTGTCCTATTTAATTCAGTAATTCACAGACAGAGCCCCTACTTGCTTCCGTGGGAGTTTCCCTTGTGAGCTCAGTCCCTCTGACTCGCACTTTTCACAGGGTGGCCACCGTGCTAAAGTAGATTCTCTCATGTCGTAATACTATAAATAGGAGTGAAATCTCTGTGTTGCATTCCAGCTTCTGATGCACAGGGACACAGACGGCGTCCTTTTGATTTCCCTTCCAAAGCAGGAGCCGGTGGGAGCGGCTGGCAGCGATGCCCTGGGGCGCTCTGTGGGCTGGACATTGCTCCTGCTGCTGGCTGGGAAGGAAAGGAGATCAGGGGAGTGCAGCTTCTGTTGCCCGCTGCCTGCTTGTCCTTTCTGACCCCTGCAGATACCAAATGGAAATTTCAGTGACTTCCTAAGTACAGTTAAAAGCAAGAAAACATTTACAACGCATGGAGAAAGTGTATTTTGGAACGAAAGAACAAAGAATTTCTGTGGCCTTGACTTTTGTAATTAGGACAAGGTAGTACAAACTCCCCCCTTCCTAACACGTACATACACACTCAAGTACGCTTTGTTTTCAGCAAGAAAACATGGCAAGAGCATCCCTTCCTCAACCATAACAGGACTACAGACATAGTTATTGTAAAGTGCTTTATATTATAAAAGTGTGCCCCATGGATAAATTGTTTAACGTTTATTTGATCCTAATTTGGGTGGGAGAGGTGGGTTGTTTTTATTTTGGTCTTTTTCCCCCTCCCTCCCATTCCGCAACAGCGAAAAAGCTTTCTGCAAAAAGACAGACTGTTCTTTGTACAGAGTAACGGACTGAACCGTCTTGCAAGACTTGATTACAGTGGTACGTCTGAGCACTGTGACGGATGATGTTAGCATTTCCATTATATTGTACATACTTTTGAAATATTCTATTTAGTCATATTTTATAGGAGTATTAAAAAGCTATTGGCTAATTAATCACTTTTACACTTGTATAATTCAGAGCTTAGTTTAAAAAATAAATATGGCGAACAATATTTTTGTGTTCTGCTTGCGCTGGCATTTTGAAAAGCAACATTTAAAGAGTTAAACTACGTTAATAAACTGACTAGTGTGGTACATACCACTGCTCTCTTAACTGGTAGAACTGAAAATGCTTAAATGTGTGACATAGGCCAAACTCTGTTTCAGTAGAAAGTAGGGGGGAAAAATAGCCCTCTTGTTGGCAGGATATGCCATGTTCCATTTTCAACTGCTGCAGTTTCACAGCGTCACGTGAACTTGCACTGGTTTGCTGTGGATTTGGCTAGGCGTACGCAAAGAAAGAATCCAGCGCAATCCCTGGTGAGCAAAAGCACATCCCTGACAGCTGGTGTGGTTCTCACCGTGCTTTTATAACAATGGGTAAATACAGTGGGCATGAGTGCTTGAATAAGGAACATGGCATCCGGCCACCATCCAGGCTGGGGAGAAAGTTCTATTAACATGAATTATTACAAAAATTGAAACCAATCGTTTGTAGTCTCTCGCGTCAATTTGTACTGGATCTGGCAAAGGATTGGAAACCAGGAGATGAGTTTGCTGATTAGCTGTCTTTGAAGCTCTTGTATTTGATCACTCGGATCTGCATTTGGAAAAAGGGCTTTTTTTTTTTTCTGGGTGCCTGGCATAAAAGACTCAGTTTCTCAAAGGATAATTGTTCACAATTCTGAAAATTAGATCTGCTTAAGAGGTCTCGTTGGAAATGTAAGCTCTGAGCTCACTGACAGGCCTTAACCTCTGTGTTTTGATTAGAAAAAGTAGTAATAGTTGTCTTTGTACAGAGTACTTCAGAGGTAAAATGCACTACAGGAGGCCTGATTTATTTTTCACCGTTGAGCAACAAATGAGCTTTCCCCAACTACAGTAAGGTTCTTCATCTGATCCCATCGAAATGTTGCATTACCCGCATGCCTACATGTGGCTCTTCCGTCGTGCTTGGCACTGGCCGCAGCACCTGGAAATAAGCTTCAGGGCTTCAGCTGCGGGTGGTAGGGAGCTGTACGTCCCAGAGGATCAGAAACTGGTCTTTGGTTGAGGACATGACTGTCTGTATGCGTGTAACTTCAGCATGCACTTAATTTGCACACACAAATAGGCAATATTTCTTTATACTGGGCATGCGCGCATGCAAGTGATGATGTGCAACCTAACCCTGCATGATACTGAATAATGGGAGTTAAAAATATTTCTCCCAGCTGCAGCAGGGGCCCGAGGCTTCCGTGGCTCACGCCTTGGTTACAGCTGAAGCTCTCTGTGCTTCATTGCTGATAGCACTTAATTTGCACACACAAATAGGCAATATTTCTTTATACTGGGCATGCGCGCATGCAAGTGATGATGTGCAACCTAACCCTGCATGATACTGAATAATGGGAGTTAAAAATATTTCTCCCAGCTGCAGCAGGGGCCCGAGGCTTCCGTGGCTCACGCCTTGGTTACAGCTGAAGCTCTCTGTGCTTCATTGCTGATAGTCTGGCTGTTGCTTTTCCTTGTGCAGCCCCGTTTTTTTTGCCCTGAAGAGTTACAATCAAAGCAAGAGAGGTGGTCATTTCAGAAGGACGTGCTGGGACGCGCAGAGCGGACTCCAGCTCTGCGACTGGGTCTGTAGTTACCAACTCACTCCCTGATGATCGGCCCAACATCTTAAAATGGATTCAGCAACTCACAGGGGTTGGGTCCTTCGGTATTTTACTGCCCGATGATGAAATCTGTAGTCAGTTTGGTGGTGTTACAGAGACTTACTGGAACGGCTTGCTTGAAGTGAAGGCAATACCTGTCACGGAGCTGGGGAGCTGGAACAAGCTTTCTATGGAAGAGGGGATTTAAGTAGGTTATTGTCGATATCCTGATTAAAGTTACAGTGCTTTCAGATCGCATCCTTTACTAAATTTATTTTTGTTCCTTCTTTAGTGGTAAGTATTTTACCGCTAAACATTTAGCCACTTAAGACTTTCTCTCACGTACTAGTATGAATTTTAAGACCTTTGCATTTCCTTGATTCCCCTCTGCCTAAGAAGCCGTATTCAGTTCTGTTTTACCAAAAAGCAGAAACAGGTATGGATTAAAGTCCCAGACAGACCCTCATTTATACTCATCCTCACGCAATGTTAGTTATGCTAGCAAAAAAAAACCCCCCAAAAACCAAACGCTGCTTTTCTTGTTTTAGCACATCTTCTGGGGGGAGTACAGCAGCTTTCAAATGTTCTAGGCTCCTCTTAAAAGGAGATGTTTTTTCCTAACGTGAGTTGTGCTCTTTTTTTAAATACATGTAGACTGTGGCATTCGGGGGTAAAATTACAAGGGAGGAAGTGTTGTAAAAGCTCTTTCCCACACGCCTATTTGAAGTGTCGAGTATGTTTGCTTTGGCTCGGAGGGGAGGGGAGCCTGCACTGTTAGAGGCAGAACAGCAGCGGCACTCCCGATGGAAGGGCAAGAACCCCGAGTGCCTCCACTTGGAGATGCTCAAAAAGCATTAAAAAAAGCACCTTAATTCGTCTCTCCCCTTTTGTCAATTTGTTCAGTCGCTACACAGAGCTTCTGGGGCTACAGTAAGAGTCATCCGTGGATTCTTTTAATATAGGATTGTGTACCGATGCCGTAGCTACAAAGCCTAGAATCTGGGGCATTTGTTCGTGAGATTCTTCTTGGAGTAAGGCTGGGAAAGCTGTGAAGTGTGAGCAGCCTCAAAGTTAATGACAAATGAAGATATTCAGGACCTTAAGACATGCTTCAGGATTTAAATCCATGTAAGTGAGAGCTGTATTAAAAAGCGCCCGTTTGCTGTCCCTGAGTCAGGGGCTTCCTCACCCGCTTCAGTAAGAGTATCCAGCAAGAAGGATTAAACTTCTCTGTTGTTATACACCAGAAAATCAGCCGTGTTTTAACAAATTATTGTAATTGATCATTAATCTAGTACGAGAAAGTTGTGTCTGCATTAGTGTCACGCAGATGCGTTCTCTTCACTATTCAGTTAATGAAAGTAAATGTTTTGAATCCATTTTAGAGCACAGTTCTCGTTCAGAAACTTCTGAAAAGAATGTCATCTGTAATGACCGATGGATCCTTAAGTGTCGATTTGGCAAGTTGTCCTACTGTGGGTAGCTGCAGAAATATTTCATGTATGTTGTTGTAGATTTAAAAACATTACTCATGTTCTCATTCAAGTGTCTGCATTTCTGACACAGATGTGACATATCTGTATATATTATAAATCAATACTATTTTTAACCACATATTTTGTACAAATATTCACATTAGCTCTGTACTTCAGTGAAAATCTATTATGGTATTAAACATTTTGGTGGAATTATCAAACTCCTTGTCCATGCCTTGTTTTCATTTTATAACAGTTTTAAGCAGCTGAGCCATTTCTTACATCCAAGACAAATATCATTTCCAGCTATTCAGAACAGTGCCTTAAATCCATATGCACCTGTACCCTCTAGTGACCAGTTCCAGCCACTGCAGAAGCGTGCAGGTCACTACCATAGTTCCCCAGACCTCTGGATCTGAGTGACCGAGAGGCCAAAATTGAAGTTGAACCAACAGTAAATGTGAGTACTATTTTTCCTAGCTAATGAGAGTAACTGTTGGCCTGAGACAGCACCTTGCTGCTGAAGGGCACCCAGCTAGAGATTTCAATACACCCAGCTGCAATTTTATAATGGCTTTTTTCTTTTTGCCCCTTTCTCCAAAGCTTCTGGTGTGGGTCGCTGTCAGGAACCAGATGATGAACTTGGTGCTACAGGTGTGGTCTCGTTCAGTTTCCTGTGTACAGAAGCCACATCCACACCGCTTCTACCGGTCACAGCAGCAATACGTATTTCCAGTGTTGTACTAGTCACCTGTACCCTCTAGTGACCAGTTCCAGCCACTGCAGAAGCGTGCAGGTCACTACCATAGTTCCCCAGACCTCTGGATCTGAGTGACCGAGAGGCCAAAATTGAAGTTGAACCAACAGTAAATGTGAGTACTATTTTTCCTAGCTAATGAGAGTAACTGTTGGCCTGAGACAGCACCTTGCTGCTGAAGGGCACCCAGCTAGAGATTTCAATACACCCAGCTGCAATTTTATAATGGCTTTTTTCTTTTTGCCCCTTTCTCCAAAGCTTCTGGTGTGGGTCGCTGTCAGGAGATGAACGATGAACTTGGAGCTACAGGTGTGGTCTCGTTCAGTTTCCTGTGTACAGATCCACACCGCTTCTACCGGTCACAGCAGCAATACGTATTTCCAGTGTTGTACTAGTCTCAGTCTCATCTCTCTAACAGAACAACAGTAATTAAGGGGGGGGGGGGAAGAAATTAAGCAAACAATTAAAAG
>NW_008796220.1:3787933-3788994 GCF_000699145.1 Aptenodytes forsteri | reverse complement strand
GGTAATTAGGGGGGGGGGGGGGAAGACATTAAGCAAACAATTAAAAGAGCCTTGTCCCCTACTATAACTCTCAGAGCCGGGGTGAGGGGGAGGAAGGTATCACTCTTGCTTAAAAAATTTAGCTACGATGACCAGGCTTAGCCGCTGCCCCTGGCTTGAGCGAGTCCCTTTACTGCACGAGCCTGGCCAGCTCGGCGATCTCGGGTTCGTGAAGCCCAGCTGTAATTTCACACAAAAAGGAGGGGAGGGAGCCAGAATCTGACCTGGATTACAGCCTGTGCACGGGTTATGTGTAACCCTTTTGTACCTACTTACCAATAATGTGCTGTCGGAGATGTGAAGCCTCCAGTAGGTTGCCATCAACATGAAAGCACGTTGACCCTGTATGGATTAGGGCAAAAAAAAAAGCCCAAAAATCCCAAACCCACAAGTTATGTTTCCTTTACACTGTAATGCTTGTTTGCACCAGAAGGACATGTAAGTTAGGCAGTGCCAGCTACAAAGTGATTAGCAAGTAGCACGTTCCCATGCACCAGTGAAAGTATAATGATTTTCTACGCTGCCACGGAGCGGGGTAAGGTTTGTGCACATACACAAGGCGTGGGCTTCGGACCTCTGTGGAGCACAGATCCTCAACTAGTAAAGGTGGGAAACCCGGCTCGGACTTCTATCCCCTTCAGCAGTTCAGCTTCTAGTGAGATGAGGAGGGAAAAAACGATTTTCCTTTTCATTCCAGGGCATGGCTATGGGTCTTGAACATCACAAAGTGCGATTATCCGCCTGAAAAAAAAATGGAAAATTCAGAGCCTCAGAACATGAGAAAAAAGGCAGATAGATAGGGAAAAAAAAAAAAATCAAAATCCTTTTTAAAAAAAAAAAAAACAAAACCTGCAGCAGCACTTGCAGATACCCTGAAAGTGAGTTTTGCTCCTTGCCTCTACGGTCCGGTCAAAGCACAGCGAGCCCGGCCTGGGCCCCGTCTCTTGTCCGTTTAAAGCAATTCCACGACACGCAGCGACACCCTGACAACTTGCCCGTCCTCAGGCCTGCACAGGCGCCGT
>NW_008796220.1:3781999-3787400 GCF_000699145.1 Aptenodytes forsteri | reverse complement strand
TTGGCGTGGCTGTCCTGTCAGGGTGACAGACAAGGGCCCAGGGACCTGTTCAGCAGTCAGGGGAGCTCAGCAGACAGACGAATGACAGGGGCAGGCCGGCATTCCCCCGCACAGCAGCCTCCAACCGCGGCCGGACACCTGCGTTTTGATTAGAAAAGGTGGTAATAGTTGTCTTTGTACGGAGTACTTCAGAGGTAAAGTGCACTACAGGACCTGGTTTATACTGCTGAGCAACAAATGAGCTTTCCCCAACTACAGTAAGGTTCTTCATCTGATCCGAGGCTTCAGGGTACAGTGTGTAGCGGTCACCATTTCATGCAGTTCATGGAGGGGATTTGCATTCTATTTCTTGTGTCTTGCGTACTTCATGCTGCTTGCACTCAGGTAGCAGTGGTGTTTGACTGGAAAGGACAGATGACGCTTGCTTGAAAGTTGTGGTATTTCCAGTGGCTCACAACTGTACCGCTGAATCTTTCAACCACCTCTTTCCAATCCATTCAGAGACCTAAGTGGTTAGTTAGAAGAACTTAAACTGCACACTGACTTGTACGACTTGTATACGTTCTTGTTTGTAAAGCCATCTGTACACTAGAAGTGACCTTTGGTAGCACGCGTCAGAATTAGTTGATCAGTAAGAGCTCTGTTATGTAGGGAAGCTATGATCAGGTTAGAGATGTGATAAAATGTTGGGAAACTGATGTTCCTGCTCTTTGTTTGTCTAACTCTTGATCTGACACCTTTTCAGCAGCAAAACCTTTTAATGGGCATACTGCTGTATCTGAAATTCAAAGCTTATTTGCTAGTTTCTCCACTAGAAATTGTACTTGGCACGTGTAGTAATCCCATACCGAGTGCTGGTGCTGAGAAGCTGTGATGGTTTCTAGCTGGTCCCCCCTCCCTGATGGGAGCTGTGCGGGTGCAGAGTCCTGCAGTTCGAGTGTGTGCTTCCTGCTCCCATCTGCTGCTCTGCCATGTGATGCTAGCGTGTCTGTGCCACGCTTGCACAGAGGAGAAGTAATGCTCCTAAAAAAAAAAGATTTTAAGGTAGTTACAAAGTTCTCGTGGAGATGGACCTTGTTATTCTCAAGGTGAGAACTGCCCCTGTGCACATCTTAACTCTTAACAAGCAGCAGCTTTCTCATAGGACAGTTTCTTACAACTTTGAGTACAGAAAATACCTGAAAACTTGTCAGATTGCAAGAGCAGGAGTTCCTGTGTATTGGGAGCAGGAGGAAAAAAGGAAGGGGTGGGGCAGTGGTGTTGGATAAAGAAGTTGCTTTGCGAACTGTGTTTCATTCAACAAATTGTAGTGTCTGCTTCCCAACTCTGAAATTGGGATATCAATATAACTGATAAGTAAAAGGTCTCGTTCCTGTGTTTGGAGTGCTCAGTGTTAATAAGGCAAGCTGTATAAATACATAAGGAATATTTTAGCTACTCATTCTTAAAACAAATTTATGACTTCGACAAACAGGTTAACGCAAACAGATCTTCTGTCTCTGCTCAACAGATGCCATGTTGCCTCAGAAGAGGGGACGAATACCTTCCAGAATAGCCATGAACTGTTATTGGAAAGTCCTGGCAATTTTCTTACTATCTTTTCCAAGTGCATTGTCTCTCCAGCCGGCCCAGCCCAGAGTGCTGCTAGTATCTTTTGATGGATTTCGATGGGATTACATCTATAAAGTCTCAACTCCCAATTTTCACTATGCCATGGAGAATGGCGTTCATGTCAAACAGGTCACTAATGTGTTTATAACGAAAACGTATCCTAATCATTATACAATGGTGACTGGTCTCTATGCAGAAAGCCACGGTATAGTTGCTAATGAGATGTATGATCCTATTCTGAATGACACTTTCTCTCTGAACAAAATGGATATCCACAACTCCAAGTTCTGGGAAGAAGCCAGCCCGATATGGGTAACAAACCAGAGGGAAGGACATAAAACCGGAGCAGCTATGTGGCCTGGAACAGATGTGAAAATACATGGAGTCTTTCCTACATATTATATGCCCTACAATGAATCTGTTTCCTTTGAAGATAGAGTTGCTAGGCTCATTGACTGGTTTACATCAGAAGAGCCCATAAACTTTGGTCTCCTATATTGGGAACAGCCTGATGAGATGGGCCATATTCTGGGCCCAGAAAACCCACTTATGGGACCAATAATTAGTGATATTGACAAAAAGCTGGGATATCTTATGTCTGAACTGAAGAAAGCGAAGCTGTGGGATGTGATAAATGTCATAATCACAAGTGATCATGGAATGTCACAGTCCTCCTCGGAAAGGCTCATTGAGCTTGATCAGTATGTGAACAGAGCGCTCTACAAAGTCATTGACCATTCTCCTGCAGTAGCTATTTTGCCAAAAGAAGGTAGGAGCTATAGCAGTAAAATTCTCTGAAGAAAATACTTGAGTATCAAAACTTTATAGACTTCATTCCTTAACTGAAGTGGTGGTAGCAGCACTGATGCCAGTAGGACATCAGCCTTGAACAAGGAGTACTTGCAGGATCACTTCCTTGTTCTTTTTGCTAGCTCTGTCAGAAGCTTGGATTAACTTTCTGAAATGAAAAGTGAGCAAATCTGTCTGTTGTTGACTAATATTGCCAAATATCCTTTAGCCCTTATGAGAAGTAAGATAATCTAACGGCATTATCAAGGATGAATGGTGTTCTAGATAGATAACAGCTGAATGCTACATATCTTGCCTTTCATCAAGATGCTAAAGCCATAGTGGAAGAATTAGATTTCTAACTCAAACAGTAAACTGAAACCAGTTGGGGACCTTTGATAAATAGAAAGCCTGTGCTGGCTATTTGATTAGCTACCAGCTATTGTAGTTCACTTCAGTTTTTTTCCCCTGTCACACTGAACAGCCAGCCAGTTATGTTCATACCATTTTTATTGTGATAATGGTGGGCAAGAATACTGTGGGAATCGAAATCTGAAGTCTGGTTGCCGTCATTGAAGGGTTGCTTAAGTGCCAGGTGTATGTTTAGTGTCACTGATGTAGAGGTGCTGCTCTTTATTTTGATGATCAAAAGCTGTAACTATTTGGTGCAAATGCGTTAACCTGGAAAACAGCACTTTTTGTGTGGGCAGGGGTGCTAATTTGGAAGTTGAGTTTTAAGGTGGCCTTCTGAAAAGATGCTTTTTAAGATTTCGGTAACATTTGCATCACTAATAGATAGCACTCTCTATTTAATGCCCCAGCGGGGAGGGTATTTTGCAGACTTAAGTGACCTTTAAATATGTAAACAAATGTCTCTTGTCATTTTTAGTTTGAAGAATACTCCAGACTAAAATGTTAGTATGTCCAGACTGAGATCATCTGCTGCCTGAGCACACTCAGGTGCTTGTAGCGGGGCGCCGTTTCTCTCGGTGGTGATAGAAGAGCTGAGTTTGGGAGCTCCATCCTAGTGGAGACAAACGTGGTTGACCAGGATGTTCTCATTACCGAGTGAAGCAGTTGTAAAAGTAAACTTCAGTGCTGAAACATCCCTAATGCAGTAAATGAGATCTTGAAGATGCGTAACCTGATTCTCCTGTCTGCTAAATGCTGAAAAGAAATAGTATCTCTGCAGCAATTAGATGACAGAATAGTAAAAAAGCCATTTCAATGGATTTCAGAAATAGCTTGGATTTGGTTTTGCCCAGAGGTTCAGATATTTATTACACTACCAATAAACAGGAACTAGTTTTGAGCACAGCTAAAATTCCTTCCTTCCTTCCATGTTACCAGCTGTAATTTTTATTATAAAACAACAAGCTTCATTCTTGGTTTAGCTATGAAATAACATATACTTAAGTACAAAAGACTGATTCTTCAACAGTTATTCCATTTGGCTTGCTTAAAGCAAGGGAATGGTAAAACTTAGTGAGACACTGAGAAAAATTTTGAATGCTTAAAAATGCAGCGAATTCTGCTACTTTAACTGTTTGGCTGCATGTTTCTTCCCTGAGAGATGGATTAAAGCCATTATTTAACCATGCTAGTGCATTAGTGTGTGTGGAACTAATTATATGTTCACGAAGATGGTACCTGTAGCACAGCTAGTGATCCTGGCCTTTTTCTTGCATTTAGTGTAAATATATTAATTCAAATAATTAATTTAGTGTAAAATCGTAGTTTACTGTATTTGGGGCTTCTGCTCCCTGCTATCCTATATAGAAATGTGACATAACAAAATTAATTTTGTTACTCATATAGTCCTAGAAATGCTAGATTGGAGTCCCTTTTCTTGTTGCTGTAACTACTGCTACCATATCTGGGCTTTTGCTGTCTCATCTTGACCTTCATTGTGTTTAAGTTTAGTGATTCTTTTTTTATGCCAATTTGAGATAAGAAACATTGTACATTAATCTATTTCCATTTTTCCTGCAGAATTTCTATACTGGATCCTAGGAACTGAGGGGGAAAATAAGACAGTTTATTTAAAGACATAGGGCACCTCCTCCCAAACTTTTTTTTCCTGAGATGTATTCAAAACCCCATGCACGCTGTAAATGGTAGACTGGATTTTATCCTTGGTTTACTTCAGGCAGCGTCTCGGGTCAAACTAAGCACTTGTTCTTGTGGTCATCAAGACGATTGTTTCTTGGGACAGACAGTCAGAGAAGAGCTCGCTTGCCAGAACACCCGCTGCAGGGTGTACAGCTAGCTGTGAAGGCAGAACTAGTGAGAAATGATAAGTCAAAATGACAGGATGTGTTTAAATCCCACTCGTCTGCTAAAAACGGCAGTGTTGGCCGCAAAGAAAATGTAAACGTCTTCCATCCGTGCTTCAGACCT
Organism: Aptenodytes forsteri; assembly: GCF_000699145.1. Taxonomy (NCBI): domain Eukaryota; kingdom Metazoa; phylum Chordata; class Aves; order Sphenisciformes; family Spheniscidae; genus Aptenodytes; species Aptenodytes forsteri. The sequence continues at coordinate 3,782,600 of NW_008796220.1, read as the reverse complement.
TGTAGCGCTGAAACTGGCCTGCAGAGACTAGCTGTGAACTCGGCTGTCCGACTGAATTGTGCATGTGTGTAGCACAAAGTACTTAAATAAGTCATGGAGCGGAGTTATTTGGTGTAGAACATAAGTCTGATGTATACACTGCATAGCCCTCAATAGGAATCTGTGCTTAAATGGTGGTGGTGGGGTTTGAAGAAACTTGTTCAGATGTAGATTCCTGAACTTGCTTTTGTGTTCCTGTCTGTGTGTCCTGGTTCCTCCTTTCTGTGTGCTGGTGTTCCAGCTTGTCCAACTGCTTTCTGGCTGTTCAGTGACTTCTACTGGAAAGAAAAGCTCAGAAACTGGAAATAAGCAAATAAAGAATTGGGGGTGGAAAATGTCTATTTATTTGGTAGTGTCAGTACAGCTCTTGAGGGTTTACGCTCACTGTGCAGTAGATGACTGTGAAGGGTCTGGAGAACAGGTCTTCTGAGGAGCGGCTGAGGGAACTGGGGTTGTTTAGCCTGGAGAAAAGGAGGCTGAGGGGAGACCTCATCGCTCTCTACAACTACCTGAAAGGAGGTTGTAGCGAGGTGGGGGTCGGTCTCTTCTCCCAAGTAACAAG
>NW_008796220.1:3764577-3781805 GCF_000699145.1 Aptenodytes forsteri | reverse complement strand
CCATCCCTGGAAGTATTTAAAAGACGTGTAGATGAGGCGCTTAGGGACATGGTTTAGTGGGCATGGTGGTGTTGGGTTGATGGTTGGACTCGATGATCTTAGAGGTCTTTTCCAACCTTAATGATTCTGTGATTCTATGATTCTATAACTAGGGAAGGGAAAGGAGTAGACACTAAGAGCACAAAGGAGTAGGTAGTGCTGTTAGCCGTTACTGAATACACAGAGTGGCTGACAGTTCTAGACCAAAAGAGACATCTTCATCTGCCAGTCCAACCTGTCCCTTCGTATGTTTGTCGTGCGTTCCCTGCTTAGGCCTCTGCAATCTTTGTACGGCTCCTGACGTGTTAGTGACATCTGGACCGTGACCTGAGGGCTTCCATTGAAAGATTAATGCAAGCTAGTTTTGGTTATCCCTAGGCAATTAATTGCTAATACTATGATGTTACATGGTGCATAGCAACAAACTAGCTACTCTTTCTAAATTGGCTAAACTTGTCATCAAAATGGTGGAAGATTAAAACTGGGAATCAAATGAGGTCAAATACATAGCTGTTTATTGGAGCATCTTGTAGAAGGAGAGATAAATAGTTGGGTTCACTCAGAAATAAGTTTTCAGAGATGCCAAGAAACGAAGTGGCTGCTCTCTTTGGCCTTTTAAAGGAAAGCAACTAACAATTAAACTGCTTTAAAATAAATAAATAGTGTCACTTGTCATCATAGCCAACTGGGGGAAAGACAGAATATGGCCTTAATGCGCACATTACCTCATAAACAGGTTTAGGAGCTATCTTCTTGCTTTGAAGCTTTGCATGGAGCTGGGAGGAGCTTGTTTCTTTTCCATGAGACTTAACTGAACGCCTTCTAACTCATTCTTGTGAGAAGCTTACATTCTGATAACTCTGAAATGAGGGATTTTTCTAAAATTAGCAAGGCACTTACTGCTTAGGAATAGGCTGTGAAGCCTGATGCCAGGCGTGATCTTACTGTGAGTGATGCTCTGGATTTCTCAGGGAAACTTCTGTGCGCGTTGTAATCCACTGTTGTCTCTTACAGCTATAATTAACCTTTGGGGAAGTGCGTTTTGCCCTCAGTTGTATTTAAACTACTGATGAGTTCAGTAAACATTGGTATGTTTAAGTTTTGTCTTTTGTTTCTTTTGTTTGTTTGAAGGCAAACTGGACGAAGTATACGAAGCTTTGGCCAATGCTCATCCCAACATGACTGTCTATAAAAAGGAGCAGATTCCAGATAGATTACATTACAAACACAACAGTAAAATTCAGCCAATCTTAGCAGTGGCTGATAAAGGATGGGAAATCGTATATAATAAGTCTGACGGTTTTCAGTGTAAGTATTCTGTCTTTACAGTGTTTTACTGTATCTTCCTAGACCTTACATGGCACTTTCTCTCCCAATCTCAACCAATGTTGATTTTTTTTAATTTTTTTTTTTTTTTTTAAGACTGGGAGGGAAAACTCTGAAGCTAAGTGTAGAATTTTTTTTTTTTTTTTTCCTGATGGGATGGGAAGCACCCTACTATTAGGGGAAGGGGAACTGGACTTACCATTTCTAAAAATTAAACTTGCCGAGATAAGATCATTCACATGTTTTTGTGGCCACATACTTGAGGTCTTCTTGCGAGATCTAGCAAACTGACAAACGCTTTCTGAGAGATTTAAAAAAAAAAAAAAGTTGTAACTGAACTTGTTGAGTAGAGGTTGAATAGCGTTGTTTTATCATGTACTATTTATTTACTGGAGAAGGGTTGGGTTGGAAATACAAGAATGCTTTCTGAAAGTCCTCAACTTCTGTGGATGCCTACACTTACAGTCACCTTGTTCTATTGCTAGAAAGTCTGAATATTGTGTTACTGTACACCAGTGATTTTCGTTTGCCTTACAGGATAAGATGCATTCTAGGTGATTTGGAGGAAAAAAAAAAAAACACTTTTAAGTTCCTCACCTCGGGGTTTTGAGATTTATTATAGGTAGAATGGAGATAGTAAACTGTAACTTTTGGTTAGCTAAGAAGAAAAATATAAGATGTCGTATGGTCAGTTCTTAAGTTTCTTAACTGAAAACCTTTTAAACTTCGCTGCTGGTTATGAAGCTGAAGAGCGTTACCTGCAAGACTGAACAAGTTTTTCAGTTGTTGACAGCTGACGAGAGCAGCTTTTTGTGCCGGCGTCTTTATTCACTTGTTCAGAGTTTTTAGTGTCCCTGTAAGGAAGGGGCACTGGAGACCCGCTAGTGAGATCTGTAAACTTTTTCCTTGTTGACGAGTAGATAGTGCACAAAATTGGACAAAGTGTCAAAACAGTCAGAGCTTAAGTTCTGTCTGCTACTAGGAGTAAGCCAGACAGTCTGTCTCTGCATAGGTTTGTGTTTTTTTTTCCCTAAGAGATCTGGTCCAGTTGCAAGGTTGGAGTTTTTCCTTGAGGAAAATCAAGGAGACTTGGGTGTAGCATAACATGCCAGTGACAGTGCTCTCACTGCCATGTGAGCTTACCTTTTTTTTTTTTCTCCTTTTAAATAGTGCTCTCCATTCTTTTTTTAAGGCATCTTCTCTTTGTAGTTTTGAGACTTGGTATTTGCTAGGAGACATTTGTGCTGTTGATCAAAATGATTCTTCTAAACTTCTGCAAGAATAAATGATGGCCTTTCCTTTTCTGCATTATGCTAATTGTAGGAAAAGGTTCAATGCTTGTTTTGCAACTTCAGAATATTGACCTTTATCTATCTTTTATTTCTAGTTGGTAATCATGGATATGACAACGTCTTACCAGAAATGCATCCAATTTTTTTGGCAGTTGGGCCGGCTTTCAGAAAGAATGCCACCAGAGAAGTCATGAATGCTACAGACTTGTACCCCTTATTGTGCCATCTACTTGGTATTAACCCACTGCCAAGCAATGGTTCATTCAACGCTGTGAAAGATATGCTTGCCGAAGAAGTTCCTGTAGCTTTTGGAGCAGACACCTATGCTACTGTTGTAGGAGTCTTTCTGGGCAGCTTTCTTGTTGTGGTTTTTATTGCAGTTTTTGTTAAGCATTTTATCCTCACCCAAGCAAATACCATGCAAATGCAACATGCTGAAGCTGCCCAGCCACTCTTGCAAGATTAGTAACACTTGGTACTTATTTCCTGTTTGATGCTTAAAATAAGCTTATACAAAAAAAATTAATAGGCGTGGATCAGCATAGATGTGTGGAGTAAAAAGAAACGGATGCTGATCCATTGGTACACTGGAGTACGTACATACTAGGTATGCAGAGAAACAGCGTGTTACTGTTTCACCCTACAACCACTTAATCTTTCAGGGGTTGAAAATATTCTAGGTGAACCTGGAAAGCTGTATATGTATGTAGACATGTAGTGACAACAGACCTTGAATACCTCATTCTGAGCTACTTTTAGGGAAATAACATCAACTGAGGTGCACCTCACATGGTGATTTATTCCCCCGCCCCCCCTTTTTTTTTCTTTGAGAGTTTTTTTTAAGTCTCTCTGTTTCAAACAAGTCACTGAATCAGAGTCACTGACTAGACTTCTTTGGGGTTTTTTCTTCCCTGCCCAAGGAAGCTTTTGCATGGATCACCATTACAGATAGCTTGGTGGATTAAATCCTGCAGAAAACAACATTATTATTAAGCTAGGTCATGCAGTGCTAAGTGTCGTAAGTTTAGAGTTAGGCATATTTCTTTAAACTACTGTGTTAATTGTAGCCCCAAAATGTGGATCTAGGTGGTATTGCCTTTAGCAATCAGCATTAAACTACTTTATTTTTATTTTTTTATTTAGGTAAATATAGGTCTTTACGATTTTAGGTAAATGTAGGTCTTTACTTTTTCCTATTGTTTCCTGTACACGGGACTAAATTTTCTAGGAATTCCATGCGGCTGGCTGTTTAAAGACACATGCAAGCACAACACCTGTATATCCACATGGAGTCTTTTATATTTCTGTGATAAGAGGGTTCTTTCAGAATAAGGCAGATGAATCAGTTAAGGAACATACATGTACAAGCTGGTTTCAGAGTGCTGTCAAGCTTGTCCCTGGGTGTAACATCTGATCTCTTACTGGAGACTCTTCTCAGGCGTGAGCTTGGCTTGCTGTCTTATGTTTTATCTGATATGTCTGGGTGGACCTTAGAATTTGATGAGTAGGATTAGACACTCAATTTAAGGAACAGCTGTATAAATCTTAAGCCATATATACTCTTAAATCTTAAAAGCACACTTCAATTTGAAAAAAGGTATAAGACTGGAGTTTGTTCTTCCAGAGGAAAGTCTCTGTCAGGGAAAATTATTAATTCTGAGTCAACAAAACTATATATTACTCTGATTCTTTTGTGTGGGGCAATAAATCTTCTTGCTGTTGTAGTTGTGGTTTTTTTGATGAGCTCGCTTAAATGGTAGGTGAGAAGCTGCTGTCTAAGGTTTGTACGAAAAACATGGTATGAAGTGAGAAAAGTTTTCTAGTTGTCAGACTTGTTTAAAAGCTGAATTTTTTTTCCCCTCCCTGTGTGAGTTAGTATTTCTGCACTTTGCTTCTGAGTACAGTGCCTGAAGGAGAAAAACTCTTTCAAAATTCACACAAATACTCAGTCTGGTATTTCTCCAAGTGTAATTTATTGCTTCATCCACAGCACCCAGCAGAGGGCAAAGATGGGAACACCTTGGCCTTGGATGTGCTCTGTCAAACCACTGGTGTGACTAACAGTCTAATACTGCAATTGGGAGGGTTGCTAGCAGACCCAGCAAGGAGCTGCAACAAGCTAAGTGAAGTACAAAACTCATTTTGCTGAACTTAATTCCAGACTTAATGAATGACATCTAGGCGAGTTCAGAAATGAGCTTACTTCTCGCTGCCTCAGTGATGACTCTACAGTGCCATGTTACGAATTGTCTGGTCCTCACTGCGTCAAAAGTAATCTGTTGGATTCCTCCGTGATGGCAGGGACGCTTGCTTAGCATTAAGCTGTCTTGCAAACAGATGCGGAAAGTTTCCAGAGACCACAGCTAGGTGCAGTGAATGCTTGAGAGGGAAGGCAATGAAATATTCCAATTTAAGGTATATGCTGAAAGTCTAGCTGTAATAGTAGCTTCAGAAAAACGGGCAACTAGCAGATCTATTGGAGGACAGCCCCTTAATTTGGGGGATATGTGTGAAGTCTTGCATAACTTGATCTGACTCATCGCTGCAATTCTACTGGTACCCTGTGTACTGCCTTCTTTTCCTATGTTGCCATTTTCTTAAGAAAACCCTGAAGGAAAACTTCTGGGATAGCTGTGCCTGACACTGATTCTCGGTGGAGCTGACCATTAGGTATGTCTTAAGTTTAATTTGCTGATGCCAGATAAAACTGAACGCTGCAGGGGCCTATCGAGCTGAAAGATGAAGGCAGTAATGATGTTCACGGTAGTTTCTAGAGAGGCTGGGGAAGTCAGAGTAGAAAACCTAAACCTCCTAAATTGTTACTAGTCACTTCCCTAGCTACCTTCCAAAAAGTGGATGGCAGATAGCAAATTGATGCATTGAGTCTGCCTTTTCTTGCTTATTTGCAACTTAAGAATGAATTGTAGCACAAACTTAAGTGTGTGTTTAAAGAAAGATCTACAGGCTTGGTTAAGGGAGTAACAGCGAAAATTGGAGATGCTATAATCCTCACCTGTAGCTACTTCAGTTACGCACTTTCTCACTTTGGAACATGCTGCTTTAATAGAAATTCTTATTGCAGTAATTTCATAGCAATTCTTATATTAGGCAGATATAAAAATAACTGGATTGTAATCTCAGAGGTGTTCATTAAACTCCCACTTTTTTAATTGACAGGTGTAGTTCTACCATCAGCCAAAGTGACCCTTGATTTTAAGGAGGGAGCAAAGTTGGTCAGTGTTGTTCAGTCATCCTGGGACTTACTTAGGCTTACCTGCCCAAACATGCAACGAGGGAAGAGCAGTAGGTTTCCCCTAACAAAGGGTTTGGAAACAATAATATTCAAAATAGATTGAGAACATGAACGTGAGAATTCTTCTCGATGTCATTGTTCTGTATTGCACTGTAAGGCCCTTCTTTGAGGAGAGTAAAATGAAACCTTGTAGAAAACTGAAGGGACTCTTTCAGCATTCGGGTATTTCAGTTTAGGTTTAAACATGTTTCCTTTATTGCTTAGGTGTATTTGCAGGTACCTCTTGGGTAGTTACCTTGTTAGGGTATTTGCCTAGCCAGTGTTAAACACTGTTTTAAGTTGTTGGGTGTAAGCTTAATGAAATTGAAAGCACATGATGCCACTGGAGAAGAAATATCAACCTTTTCTCTGATGTGAAGTGAGATTTTTTCAGACTACCTTTTTGGTTGGGGAGGACGTGGTATTTGGTTTCTATGTATATGATATTTTCTATGATGTATGAACAAGTTTATTGGAAAGTGGATTTGAGTACACTGTATGCTACTTGTAACTTAAGCTTGGAAACCGAGAAGCTCGCATGATTTTGTTTTTTGTTATTGACCTGTGAAGCATACTTTGAGATGTCAAACATTTTCTTTGTTTCTTCTTGTTTGGAAATGTTGAAGTTGAAATATATCTTTGCTATAGTGCTATCAAGCATTGAGTGCTTGCTTCATTTAAAACCACTTCTGGAAAAAACTTGAATTGTGGGGGGATGGCTGAGGGAGAATGGCCTTAACTCATGCATCCCAAATATTTCTTGCACTCTGCATAGTGTATGCCTTCATTAAAAATAACTGGAAGTGTGATAGAACTTAAGAGTTTTAGGTCAAAGTTTTATATAAAAAGACCTCGTTTCCCACTTTGCTACTGTATATGGAAATAACAGCTATCTGTTACCAACAGTGGTAATACAGTTTCTTTTATCAAAAAACATCTTCTAGACTTTCTTGGTAAAGAGCTGTAGTAATGCTGTTTACAATAAATGCGGTCTCGAAAAAAAAAGTGCAAAAATGCCTATTATAAGATGAAGGGTTGTACAGCGTGACTTTTCAGAAGTGTGGAACAACACAGTCTTGAGCTGTGTGTGGGAAGAACGACAAACGTGCAGCTGCTGAGTCCTGCTGTTTTGTAAAGCACAACTATAGCAGGCTTACTTCCGAATTTTCCCTGCTTAAATAATGGCCATGGATGCTGTTTTGACCATACCTACTATGCTGCGGTACATATCTTTCCAGAAATGGCATGTCTGTACTACAGTAAAGGTAACATAAGCGTTTATTAGATGTTAGACTACAAAAATTGTTGCAAGCACGTGAAAATGGCAAGTTCAATAGTGGTATCTGCAGTATTGCAAATGGACGGCCTACCCATAATGAAATCCTAGTCTGAATCATATTAACAAATCTCTGTTACTGTTTTTTACAGTAAAAGGTGGTACCGTGCATATTAAAGCAAACATCTGTCCCTGTGGTCTGATCCTTGGAGGTATACGATGATGTTGGTTTATTTTCATAAGCAGTACATTCTTTTCAATTTATAGCAAGTTAAACTTCCCCCTGAAACAAGTGGCTTGGACCTACAGTTAGTTGAAATCTGCTCAATTCTGGAACTGTTTCCTTGGTGCTAATGGACAAAAAGCATATAAACCCAGAGGGGTGGATGCTTTAAGGCTTTTCTACCCAGTGTTGAGAGTTCCTTTATAGAGGCAGTCAACATAATGAAACATCAGTCTTCACTGCTGGGAAGTAGTGTTACAAACTTCCCCTATTTCCTTCTAAACTTCGATGCTAGTTTAAGTGTTAAGAACTTCCCCTAAATTAATATGCCCTGTATGAACATTGCAGAGTTGCATATATTTAGCAAGTTGCCACAAGCTATTGTAGGGTATCTCCTTTATCATAAGAGCTACTTTAAAACCCTCCCTGCCAGCAGCAAAGAATGGTGCCAGCAAGAATACTCGGCACTCTTTAGACCATATCGCGTCTTTGGAATTGAAAATAATTAGCAATGCAACTGGAATATAGTTTATCCTATTTCTTAATACTTAAACCTTCTCTTTAAACCCTTCCCACAATAGCATTGCTTAGTCTCAACACTAAAGGGAGGAGGAGTAGAGGGTAATAAGGACTTCTGCTAGATACTACCACTCACTTCCTGGTTTCATAGGAGCTTGGTTGCCTGTAGCGATTCTTATCAGAAAGGGCTACCTAGAGCTAGAAGGAAAAGTGCGTTTAGACTTAGATTTCCCCATCTTTAACAATATTCGTATTTCAGATTAGAGTGCTGCCATTCAATGTTGACTTCACTCAACATTTACATGTCTGGTAATTAAAACCTTGGCGGTAACCTTGACACCTGGCTTAAGATGGTGATGCACAGAGGAACTGAAAGCACATCAAGCACACGCTGTATGACAACTGTTGGGGGAAGGAGGAGGAAGGGAAGAATAGAGTGGAGCATATACCGTGCTAATCAGTTTTAGCATCTAGAAAAAAAACCCTCACAGGTAGAGTATGGTACGGTTTGGTCTTATCAAGTCTGCCAGAAAGACAAAGATAACTCAGTTGAGTCAAGCCTCTCCATAGATAGATGATGCAAAGCATCTCCCAGCAAGTCTGCCACCCTCCGAGGATGGCAGCAGTTATTAGCAAAATTACAAGAAACTAACAACTCTCTCCAATGCAGGAATTCAAGCATCCTCCCTTTTACAGCATCTCTAAGCCTAGGTTCTACCCTGCAAAACATTTACTTCATAGTTACTCATTAACCTGACCTCTTATTGTATGTAATTAATTATTTAAAATCTTCCATCAAGATGAAAAAGTAACTAGCTTCTGTGTTCAGTCCAGCTATCACTCTATTATATCAACAGTCTAAAATCCAGTACACTGTCAGTAACAGTACAGATTTTTCAAGGGGCCTGAGCCTCTTTCAAATTCAGATTAATCCAGAGTAAAGCATTAGTCAGTAAGTAGTAACTAGTAGTTTAAGAAGGGGGGGGGCAGGGGGAAGCAGAACAGGTTACTTTTTGTACTGTGTTTTTAATCAGTACAACAGAATCCTCAGAGAGGAAGATACAAATTAGTAAAACTTCCACACATCATTTTTACAACTCAAATTTCTTTTTTCAGTGGGCAGTTAAAAGCAACCCTTCCCTCCGAAGTCCATACTTCCTCCCAGTTGGACCACTAAAAGGTAGTCTGTGGCTAATACCAAATTGCATTGAATTTGAGCCTGTGAACAAGAAATGACATTGCATGCTACCAGGTACCTCAGCTCTCACTTCAAATTATCAGTTCTTAAACCCATCAAACTTGTAGGAAAAGGACTTGGTAAATATAGTTCTCTTTTTGGGTTAGCATTAACAATTTAACCTCATGTTCTTTCCTCACTGAAAGATAAGGTACCACTAAGGCTTTCTAAATCAAATTTTTTTTTTTTTATAGCAAGTTACTAGACTTGACCATTAACAAGGAATCAAGAGGTTTCAATTAAGAGCACTGGTCTTCACCAGAACTTTACATCTATACAACTCAGACACTACAGATAATTTATTTTTTGAGATAGGATCTGTTAACTTTTCCCTTTAAATTTCCAGGGTTTAAAATAGGAGTTTGGAATCCTTGTTTGATGACTGCACATCAAACTTTCAGTTGTTGCTTTTTAGCATATGACGGCCTTCAAAAGATAATTATCAGCCACTACACAGGGCAGAACCACCTTTATTACAAAAACACCTTCAGCAAAGTTTACACCTGAAAAACTTTTCACAGGGTTTAGAAGCAGTAATTTTACTACTACAGCCCATTAAACTGAGTAATCCAAGGATTCTCAGATTAAATTGACATCCTTGAGATAAGCAAGTAGTACCATCCCAACTCTCCGAGTGCAGGAACTGTGGAACTAAGTCATCCACGGACACACGTCTAGAAACGTCAGAGCCATCTGCCCAGTGTTATAACCACTGAACAGCATACTTTATTGCTCAAAATACAAGTGGTATGTACCAATTCTTTCCTCACTGACTTCCGTTTTCCTTCTCACCAGTTTCTTGTCATATTGCTGGCTTAGGGTGGAAACAGAAGTATTGGATCTTCTCTATACCCTCTATCCCCAAATTTAAGAACAAATTAGAATATACTGTCCAAACAGAACTAACTTCTAACTCTCATAAAAAAAGATCTTCTTTCCAATACAGGTACAAGAACACTAAAAGAAGTCAACATTAATTTAAATTTAATACAAAAAACTAATTATTTACAAATATTAAAATTCACTTAGTCTCTCCTGGCTAGTTCATACTCTGGAATTTCATTTTGAAAGTGTTCAAAGGCTTGAATGAAGAACTAAGCATCCTTATTATGTTAAGCATCTCTTCCTGCAGAAAGCCACCTGTTCACCATTTTTACAGGACTACTAGTCAGGTAGCACGCACAAACAAGTTAGCAAGATCTGGCTGTACAGTATTTTATATGGATACTGTTAAAGTGCATCAGAGAACGCCATCCGGTGCAAGTTCAAACCCTCTTCCTGAAACCACTATTTAGCAAGTGAGGCGAGGCTCCCTATACGCTATCCGATTAAAGGATCGTCATCATCATATTGTAACTGAAGCCGGGAAAATGGCCGTGGGGGAGCTACTCTATTCTTTGAGATTATTATAATGCAGGTGAAAGTAGTCAGTATCATAAAAGCCCCAATAACTATCCCAATAGCTTCTGGAAGATTTATGCACCACTGGTCAGCCAGCAAGCACTTGGTGTTACTGAAAGTGCCGTTGTGCGGCTGTGGTGTCAGGCCCAGGATGTGGCACATCATTGGGTAAATATCAACGTTGTTCATCGTGCTCTGCTTGTAACCCCGATGAAAAGCAGGCCCACGAGCAGCCAGGAACGGATGCATACTTGGGAGAGCGTTGTCATAGCCGTGGTCGCCTACTGGAGAAATGCAGAGTTGAGAGTTAACGTCACACTTTCTGTTTGCATATTGAGTATTCCCCTCCCTATCTCTCCCCCACCCCCAAAGGCCGTGGTCCTTCCCACCTCCCCTCCCCAAAATTCTCTCTTTTCCTTTTGGTCATCAACATTTTCAGTTTTCCCCTTCGCACTCCTCATGCCAAAGTCGAAAAGGACATTGCCAATCCACAAGTCAGTAGCTGGAATGCAAATTTGTACAAATTTTGGAAAGACATCTCCCCTTTGCAAAAGCAGACACTTTGATTATTTCAGGCACCTTCCCCTTGATAGTGTTCAGTTTGAGCCCATTAAGTATCCTCAAATCACGCTTATCAGATTAGGTACTTCAGGAGAAGGGATACCCAAATAGCCAAAACCAAAAACCAGTCAAAGGATCACGATGCCTGTGACAGGCTAATAACAAAATGTTTGCGGCTACAAGGTCACCAGTACTTGGACATTTGGTAGGTTTTTAAGAAATACTCCAATTTTTTGGTGGAATATAAACAGCTAAAAGGCAGCCATAGTCCAATTTCCTAGTAACACGCCTGAAAAATCTGTCCAAGGTGCCAAAAATTTCTCATAGCACATGCAGCACAGTATTTGAGTGACTGCATTTAAGTTTGGAGTTCATTTCTTAGTAACAGTTTAACGAGTCGGTCCCCAGAACAGTCTCCTCGGCTGCTTCATTGAGGTTTCTGATGTGAAATGTCATGATTCCTATCAATTAGGTCACACTCACTGCTTCGGTGTACTTCCAATATTCCTTTCTAATGTTCTCCACCATTATGTTTTTTACCACAAAGATACTACTGTGCCACATCTCGCTTGATGGAATGCAGTCCTACGTTTCTTGATTACATTTTTTTTTCTCCTTCTTCTACTTGCTTGTTTTGAACAGAGTTGTTCCGAGCGCCCTCTCCAGTGAAGTTTCCGTCTTTCACCTCTGAAGTAGGAGGGCTGGTGTGCGCCAACATTGCTAGATACCGTGTAGGTATTGGTACACTTGCCAATCATTACACTGCCACTTTGTCCATGAAGACAAGTACAATAAACACTTAAATAGCCTTTTAGGCTAAAACCTCCCCTGCCTGCTTCTGGGAAGCCTTGGCTAGCAAAATTGTTTCAAAAGTGATTCACTTCAATTGATACAATGCTCTTACTTCTAAATATACACTTACTAATGATTTTTAGGTGCATGAAATTGAATCTAACCATAAACAAGAAAGAGACCACGTGTGCTATGTGTTGTCTGTTTGAAGATGATTGTAACAAATCTGTGGGGTAATTAAAATAAAAACTTAACTTACATTCTAAGCAGTACTTTTGTACAAATAATGAGAAAATTTGAACTTAAATGTGCAAAGGGCAGACAGTAAGAACAGCCAAACTGGGTGAAACCAGGAGTTTGCACCACCCAGCATCCTGTCTCTGACAGCAGTCGTAACAGGGAGTCTGGAAAGTATGCAACAGGGTCAGCCCTGACATACCAACCAGCCTCGAGCTGTTGGCTGCTCAGAAACTTCCTGGAAGTTGGTACTTTTGTATTTAATTCCTATTAATGGATTTTTCTTCCAAGAGTTTGTCCAATCACTTTCTGAACACATGCATATACATACATATATATATATATATGCAGCCTTCATCTGCAACCAGAATTATGGGTTGAACTCTCTTACTATGACGATAATGAAATCTGGAATTTCTTCTTTGAGATATGCTTTCATGTGACTGTTGCATTTTTTCAGTAAGTTATACACGCCTCTTTTGTCTGCCAAAAAAACCCCAAACCCTTGCATGTCAAAAACCTGGAAATATACAGATACACACACATATACGCCTTCATCTGCAACCAGAATTATGGGTTGAACTCTCTTACTATGACGATAATGAAATCTGGAATTTCTTCTTTGAGATATGCTTTCATGTGACTGTTGCATTTTTTCAGTAAGTTATACACGCCTCTTTTGTCTGCCAAAAAAACCCCAAACCCTTGCATGTCAAAAACCTGGAAATATACAGATACACACACATATACATATATATATGTATGTATGTAATTTGACATATCATAGCATCTAGCAGGAAGAAAGCGCATATCTTAGCAATGCACTGTGTGAAGTAACAGCGGTTTTGTTTTTTGTCTTTAAAACATGCTATTTGATGCCCCTAACAGGAAGAACTCTGGCTTCTTTGACCATTATTGTTGTGTTCCTATTATTTTTAGTACTTCCTCACATTTAGTTTTGTTTCCTCGTATATGTACTGTAACACTAAATGTTGTGTCTTGCATTCTTCAATTTATGCTCCCCTATATATATATTTTATATACAAACAATAGTTAAACCACACTCCAGTGGAAACTTGAGACAGACTGCTAACTTGCTTAAGTTAAAAGTGTACCTCAGGCTATTAAGTTGAACATGACAAAATGTTTTAGCCAATGGAATATCCCCCATCTCTTCCTCATCTGTTAAAACACTCCAGGCTCAGGCTGAGAATGTTCTAGAAAATGCTGAGATGTTCCTAAAGATGCACAGTGCCAGGACTGTGCCAGGACACTCGCTAAACTCAGACCATCCCACAGATGGCTGGAATAAAAACAAGACAGTTTACCAACAAAAGCCACCAAGAGCATAAATGAGGAAAACACACTTACATTTTGGAAGTGACTCGTTTTGTACAATCGTCCAGCCTTCATCTGCAACCAGAATTATGGGTTGAATTCTCTTATTGTGACGATAATGAAATCTGTCTGGAATTTCTTCTTTGAGATATATTTTCATGTGACTGCTGCATTTTTTCAGTAAGTTATACACGTCTCTTTTGTCTGCCAAGAAAAAAACTGCATGTGAAACAGCTGGAAATTATGTCCCATTCACTGCAATTATCTGTCATTAAACCTAAGCTCCATTCTTTTCAAAACAATTATTTTTTAAAGGCAGATAGAAAAGGATTTTTTCATGTTCCTAATGAAATGCTACGTGTATCAAGGTGGATTTCAGAATTTGCTCTCATTTTAAATCAGGCACCTCATGGTTGTGGTTTTGGACCTACAATTCAACTTACCCTCTGGGCTTGGGGGGGGAGGAGAGCAAAACTCAAGCAGCGACATCAAGAGAAAGCAATCACATGCCAAGGTAATCAATATTTTTATCCAAAGCAGTAAATATTAAATTTTTTTACTGTATAAATCATTTTGTTCGTTACAATTGCTTCAGTCTGGCCACAGTTGTGGAAACTGAGACCAGCAGCGCCATGATTTAAGACATGCCTGTTAGTAACTACTCCAAGATATAAAAACTGAATTCACAGTATGAAAACTGAAGTTTCATTCACAGAAATGGAAGTGGTAAAGCGATCAAATTTGGGTTTAGATTTTTAATTGGAAGTTTAGACAATGACAATTTTTATTCTGAATAAACGTGAGGGCTTACGTCATGCTCACTGTGAATTACAACTGTATAGAATAAATGAGCAACAAGACAGCAGGCATACTAAGGGCCTATCTGCTTTTTCAATAAGCTGTACCAGGACTTCACCACCTCTACCACCCACAGCAATTTGACAAGAAATGCTCCTTGGCCCATTGATTACCAAAACAAAGTAAGTCCTAAATAAACAGACATTCTTTAGCTTATTCATTAAATTTTGTCAAAGTTGTGCAATATGAACTACACGGGTTTTGCAAAAGATGTAAACAGTCTACCATAGCGTGTACTTTTTAGTAGTAAGATAAACAAGATTTAATTCTCAGTGTATGATTTAAAAAAAACCAAACCCGAAACATACTCTGCCTTGGCAGCACTGCAGCAACTGGACTCTTGTCTATCAGAGTATAGTTATTGCGACCAATGCAGTCATCCAGGATAATCAGCTTCTTTGCAGAACAGGCGGCCATTCCATGATCACTTGTTATTATGATATTAATAGTGTCCCACAAACCTAATGCCTTCAATTTATTCGTAAGGAAACCGATATGATTATCCACTTCTTCTAATACTTTGCGCATGTTCACAGTGTCATCTGGTCCATACTTGTGCCCACTTGCATCTGGTTCTTCCCAGTATAATGTAGCAAAACTGACTACTGGATTAGAGCTGTTCAGCCACGCAACAATTTTCTCCACTCTCTCCTCAAATGTTACTGAAAAGTTATACTTCAAAAAGAAATGAGGAGTCGTATCATTAATTTTTACATCGGTACCGGGCCACATTGCAGCAGCACTTGCTCCATTTCCCTGCTGTTGATTTGTTACCCAAATTGGAACTGCCTCGTTCCACCAGAAGGGATCTGAATCATTGAACTGTGAAAACTTTTTCTTGGCATCTGCATCGTACATGTCATTAGCCACGATGCCATGGCTTTCTTCATATAAACCTGTCACTATGGTATAATGGTTTGGGAAAGTCTTGGTGATAAAAGCATTCGTAACTTGTTTTACAAGCACACCATCCTCAATGAACTTCTGAAGATGAGGAAGTTTATAGGTTTCCAAGTAATCAGCCCTGAAGCCATCAAAGGACACGAGTAGTAACCTGGATACTGAATCACCAGTAGAGTGAGCACAACAGGCAACTATTCCAGAAAAAAATAATGTTAACATCGAGTTCATTGTTGATACTTCAAAGGGTTTCCAGTAGGTAATCAGATGCACCTGAAAAATTTAACAAGATAAGGCATGTAACACAAAATAATTGTACTAGAACCAGTTTAACTAGCTACACATTAGGTACATCTTCCTTATAGAGGTTAACTGCAAAATAACCGGTCTAAACAACCACTGAAGTCAACAGTGTATTTCCCTACTGACTTCAGAAGTTTCTCATGTATTGTCATATTTTTTCATATATTAAAACAAATAAGCAATGAGATTTTTTTCATTCCAGACTAAATGAAAGGAAGAATTGTTTTCTCTCTTTTAAGCAATTATTCCATCGTTCTGTGTGTCTTACTACAATTCTATGTTCCAAGACAATCAGTATTCTTCCTCATGTTCAAGCACAGGCACCTGAACAATTACGGCTCCACATTTAAGAGTCCTGTGCAGCTCTAAATCCTGCTTACACATCACTGTTCAGACCAGAAGTTTGTTTTCTGCTGTAATTATAGTTTTTCTTTTTCATCCCACCTTTCCTTTTCCACAGTTCCCACTCTCTTGAGCCGCTGGAAGACTTTTGAGCCTTTCAACATTCCTATTTACTCATTGCTTACTCTATACACGGAACTGCCAGGAGTAACTTCTACTTCTGTTTTCCTTCTAAGCTGTTGTACAACTACCGTAACAGTATTTAAACCTGTTCTTTACATACCATATTTATATCTCTCTAAAAAAAAAATAAAAAAGTCATTAGTAACATTAGTTATGAGGCAACTATTTCTCACCAAGGAATTCACGACTATTATGAATGCAAGGTATGATTTGTAAGCTCCCCTTCCCCCCCAACTTATTATGTGTGACAGAAGCACTTCGTTCAGGAAGGTCCAGAATTATTCTATAAGCCTTTAAGAAAGAGGAAGTGAAGCTCCAGATCTCGGAAGAACTTCTGCGATATTGTTAGACAGCGTATTTACTTCTCAAGAAAAGCTCCGCTCCAACAAATTTCTCCTTTATCTCACTTGCACAAACTAGGGTGATTCTAGGAGGAACAGCAGGTATCTTCCTAACTGCAGTAATATCTTCTGGCCTATCTCAACCCTTTCCCCAAAGCTCTTTAAAACTGTGAGTGTATTATTTTAAAAGTGTAAGTAAGTAGCTTTAATGGTAGCTAAAGCTTTAGCAGTGAGAGGAATGCAAAGCATGGGAAATCATCCCCCCTTGCAACCAACAGTTAAAATTTCTTCAGAAGATATAAATGTTAGAAGAAAGGATCATCAAAAACAGCATTAAGGTATCTCCTAATACAGAGGACTTGTAACACACAGCCCCTTTAAAAAGGGGGGGGAGGGGGAGGGAAGAAATGAGATGAGCAATGGAGCACAGAATCACCCATTTCATGTTGTCAGGTGCTTTAAAAAGCAGAAACAGAGTTTTTCATAGCGCAGTAAGACATAAGACCACAATATTAGCTTCAAAAAACTCCAAAGATGCTAAGCATTTGCGTTCTTACACACTGTATCACAGCCAGCTATAGAACGCCATCAGCATTACAGCCATCTGCTCCTGAACCTCTCCACCTTCCAGCCAGGTTTTCAAGTCTCCAGTTGCTCAATTCAGCAAGAAATGAGTTATCCTGGCCCTGAAAGCTTACAGCGAGATGCTGCGCTGTCATTACAAACTCAGCCGGTGTACAGGACCGGCTCCCGCAGCGCTGTGAAAGA
>NW_008796220.1:3755031-3763980 GCF_000699145.1 Aptenodytes forsteri | reverse complement strand
GGCTGAGGTGAGGGGGGCTGAGGTGAGGGGGCTGAGGGGAGCTGTGGCGGGCTGGAGCAGAGCAGAGCTGTAGCGAGCCATGGGGGGCTGAGAGGAGGTGAGTTGAGGTGAGGGGGGTTGTGGGGAGCTGAGCGGAGTGGGGCTGAGGGGAGCTGTGGGAGGCGGCTGTCACAAGCAGGGAGACGTGGCGGGGGTGCAGGGGGGGACGGGGTTTTGCGTTAGCACGTTAGCCCCCGAGGTGGGACGGCGAGGCCTGTTGGTAAGGGGTCAGAGCTCGCTTGGTGTGCTGGGTCTGCTGGGGTGCCCCGTGGCTGCAGGAGGATGCTGTGGGGTGAGGCGAGGCGAGGCTGTGGCGGGGTGCGTTACTGGGAGTTGTCCTGTGTTTCTCCAGGACGCCTGTAACCTGCCTCCTTTGCAGGTGTCGCGGCAGCCCCAGGCTGTGGCCTTCGCAAGGCGGTGGTGGTTGTCAGCGTGACTACGAATCTCCTGTTCTCTGTGACTCCTGCTCCCTTCCGGCCACACAGCTCTGAAAGTTGACTGTTCGTTTTCTTTCCTGCGTATGACCTTTTGTGCTCTCTCGTGACAGCACTGGTTTGCCCTAAAATTTAGAATACATGCAGGAAATTGTGTGTGTTGTTGAATGTAAGTACTCGGAAGGCCAGTGCTGCTTTTAGGAAGGCAGCGTGTGGTATGATGGGTTGAGGTCTGTTTTGGGTCCTGGTGTAGGTTTGCTTCATAAATTAAGGCAAATAGTTTACATTCCCTTGGTTTTCCTTTTTATTATGAGAAGGGATTAGTAATTCTGCAAAACCTGTTAAGTTACTGGTGCTGAATAACAATGAAATCAGCTCTGTGTAGAGAAAATAAGCGTCCTTTAGTAGCACAGAACAGAAATTGTCGCTCCGTTTTAAATTTCATCATAAAAACTGAGACAAAGATATGACTATATATTCATGATTGACTTAAGTAGAGGATCTGAATTTCATTCTGTGTATCCTGCTAGCATGTTTATTCTGAATGCTGCATAGATTTGAACTTGTTTCTTTCTAATGGCTTTCACATACGTATGAGTTTGGCAGGTTGTGCTACCTGTGCATGCCAACTGTGGAGTGGCTCTACAGATGTGCTACAGTAGGCTGAATAAAGTGACACGCCTCTGATTCACCTTGATTTATGGAATGTAGCAGGTGTGGCAAAGCACAGGATTGTAAAAGGGGAAAAAAAAAATTCCGGGTGAGCTAGATAAGAGTTCTTGCAGCTATTCACATGTTATATGTCAAGTTCAAGTCAAGATCTTTTTGTGTTTTTGTATCCTTCAAAATATTTATTACACAGAGTGAATTAGAGGTCAAGGGAATACGTAACAGGTGCAATTTTTTAGCCACTTTCATCAAATTACGATTGGGGTCTTGTTATAAACTTTATGCAGAGATACAGACAAATTTTAAGCATCAGGGCTCTTTTGCTAACCTAGTTTGGCAACATACTTACTCAACTATTCAGTCCTAAAAGGTGTGAGTAATCTCTTGTTTACCCTTACCCATGTGCTTTGAAACCTATTCACGGTATTCACCTATTCATGAGCCCAGCCTAATATAATGTGTCCAGTTTGACACATCATAAAGGCAGCATACCATACCAACTTTGGACTTTGAACTGAGCTACTCAACGTGTATCACGTGTTTAATACAGTTTTTGCTTCCATTTACTGTGTATGCCTACAAGAAATGGGTGAGTTACATGTATACTTACATTAAAAGAAGTAAAACTGGGAGCTACCAAGATGTTTGCTTTCCCTCACCTTAATCTCTCTCTGTATTGTATTCCACCCCACATTTGTCTGTATAGACTGCAGTTCTAAGCACTAGACCATACTAAAACCTGCCAGAAGCTGTACAGATTCACTGCTGTAGTAGAACTGAGCATTTGCAGCTCGAAAACCATTGCACGCATTTGTGTCAGTGGAATTTAGTGAATGACAGGAAGTAAGGGGTAGGCAACCTCA
Organism: Aptenodytes forsteri; assembly: GCF_000699145.1. Lineage (NCBI taxonomy): Eukaryota > Metazoa > Chordata > Aves > Sphenisciformes > Spheniscidae > Aptenodytes > Aptenodytes forsteri. The sequence continues at coordinate 3,761,975 of NW_008796220.1, read as the reverse complement.
AAATATTCTCAGCGTTTGCCTAGGTTTAGTAAAACACTTAATTTCTAGATGGGGAACTATACCCTCCTGTTGGCAGTGTTGTGGTGGGGAAGCAACTCCTTATTTATTCAGATGAAAACTAGATGTTGCACATGAATAGTTCAGATACTTGTCTCAAGTACTTTCTTAAGAAAAAGCAGGGCATTTTCATTACTTAGAGTTAAAATAACTGACTATTGAAAGAGAAATATTTTTCTGTATTTTTCCAATTTTTTTCTCAATTTTATCTATGTGACAGAGATCTCTGATATTTTTGCTGAGTGGTTTTTTAGTCAGTCATTTACTGTGTTTTGATGCATCTTTATATAGTTGAGATGAAGCAAAACAGAAAACCATTTCATAAAACTGTAAAAGGACTAGGTGACTAACAGCTGTTAAAATGTATTAGGCTTTAAGCTTTTAGTGCCCATTTAATCTGAAGAATAGGTTGTATATGGAGGCTATAAACAAAATGTGGCTCTTAACCCTGCTGTTTCTCAAACTGTCTCTGGAATGATACCCCTAAGGCTGCATGACAGGGTGATAGTGTGGTGTCTCTGCCTTCTCTATTTCGGTTACTAGAGCCTCCACTGTAAACAAACTTGAAGCCGGGTTGCTGGGCTTTCTAAGGGTGTTTAGTTTCAGAGGTAAACAAGGATGTTGAACCGATGCCAGATTTTACAGGCAAACAAAAATGGTTTCCTTGGAGCAGTTGGGCGAATAAAAAGTCAGTGTTTCTTAGGCTTTCAGGTATTCTAATGGAGTTTCCAACCATGGAGTTGGAGAGCAAACCAAACAAAGTTTTATAGAAGGAACCGGTAGACCACAAATAAAGGGCTTTGAAACATTCAAATCAGGAATAATTGTTTAGGCCCTGCAGCAGGTAAAGCAGGTTTTCAAATATCTGTTGACAGTGACTACTGCTGGTATTTTTAACAACTAAAAGCTGTTGAAAACATTAGAGTTGAGTGTCCTGTGCAAAATTATTTTGCATCATTTGTCTGGTTCCCAGTGGAGAAGTGTCTGTCTCTTGCAGAGTCAAATTTACTGATGTGTTGGCTTTAAATATGCCTTTTATGCAGTGTCAATAGCAAAGCAAAATCTGGGTGAAGGTAAATCACCGTTATTGCAGTGGAGTCCTGAATTCATGAGCCAGCCCCTCAAGACTGCAGAATCCAGGTCAGTGTTAGTTGAGCAACAAATATTTCTGGGCAGTGGAGTCCTGAATTCATGAGCCAGCCCCTCAGGACTGCAGAATCCAGGTCAGTGTTGGATTTCTGGAGGCCTGCTTCAAGGATGAGCTGGCTCTTGTGTGAAATGGTGCAATGATCAAAGTCTCGTACCAAACAGTTGTCTTCTGAAATGGTTTTTCTGTGCGTTTTGTTTTCCTTACTATGCCTTAAATAGAAAACAGAAACTGCTATAGCTGCACGTCAACAGTTAATATGAGACTGAGCTGAAGCATGTGTTTCAGAAGATGAACTAACTCCATATGCACACATACAATGCAGATAAAATTGTCAGCATACCTGTGCGGCTTCTTGTCCTTCATGAGGTAGCAGTTTATAGCAGTGTGGTTCCGACAATCCTCTCGGGTGTCCAAAGGTGACCAACCAAAGGCTGGCCATACTGAACAGTCTTGTTCCTCCTTCTCAACCAACACATTCCCATTTTGAAAAATTGTGGGGAGCTGCAGATGCTCGGACCTCTAAAGAGTGCTGTTTTTCACAGTCTGTGAAAACCTGTTATGTCTATTATGCAGAATAGGTCTGTGAAGACCTATTATGCAGGTCTGTGAGTGTTAATGGCTGTAGGAATAACTGGGTAGAGGAACGCAAGTCTCTCGTTCTTGTAGAGAGCACAGAGCCAAAATAGAAAAGTACCGTACACGGAGACTTCCTAAAAGATTTGAATGCGGGATAAAGGACTTTTCTTCATGTTGTTTAGTGCAAGATCGGCAGTGAATAAAGCATTACTTTTTTGTTTATGAGCTGTGAAGAGATGAGGCGCTGCTAACCATGTAAGTAAAAGCTGAGGCTGGAAACGATGCAGGAAAGTTTGTTTGCAGTTGATTTCATCCAGGTATTTAGTGCAGTCAGGAGTGAAAACAAAGTGGTATGATTTTATTGCAACTCCCTTGTAATATGTCTGTAAACCATAAACAGTCTTTCTCCCAGAGCCCACGGTGTAGTTGTGATAATATACTTGAACTACACATTGCAAAGCTTTGGAAATGTTTGAGCTTTACAAAGCAAAAAAAGTTATTTTTGTAAAGCCAGCATCCTGAATGGGCAAGAACATTCATGATTTTTGCATTGAGTGCTCTTAAGTGCAAGTGAAGGGCTTGACCCTGTGGGACGCTAAGACCCCTCAGTTTCTACTGACATAAAAAACTTTGTTTACCATCATTCAGTTTCAGGTTCAGCTGTTTCCAAGAACCCTGAGCATTTTGTTTTAACTGCTCAATTTTCTTGCTTCTCTTACGGCTGGAAAAAAGATATGTTAGAACAAGCAACTGAAGGACTTCAATTTGTTTAGGTTATGAAGAGAGATTTACAGGCTCTTTGCTTAAAGTGTGAAGTATCTTCATGGAGAACAAATAAAACTAAAGGACTCTTCTAATTAAGCACTAAAATCAAAGCAATAACCAACTGGAAATTACCTCCTGAGAAATTCCGATAGAAACAGGTTGCTCTTTCTAAACAGGGCTATTAACTACTGAGGCTACTCGGGGCACTGATGGATGAGTTGAGGTTTCCAATACTGTGGAACGTCTAGAAGACATGCAAGGTATTGGCTTTAATAAAGGGGTACCCAGGTAAAAGTCTTGCTGTATTGGGAATCTGAATTAAATAGTGTAATGTGGCTTTTTGCCTTTAATTATTAATCTCTGAGAAGATGTGAGGTATGCTGTTTAGGGGTCTGACATTCTTGTTACTCTTCCTTCTTTCCACCCTTCTCTTCCGCTCTGGAGGGGAGGGATAACTGACTCTAGAAATGCAGGAATTTCTTTACAAGCTGGTCTGCTGCTTGACATTTTAAAATAAGTCAAAGCTGGAGGTGCTGATTTCTGTTAGGGTTACAGGGTGAAGAGAGAAAGTTTCAGTAGTAGCTTCGGTGGTCTGATTTTAACGTATTATTCTAAGTGTGTCAGGGCCCTTGCTATATTTGCTGTCCTTCAGATAAAATCAAGTTGGTCTAAGCAAACAACTTAAATACCAATAAATGTCTGTGTAGTGAACCAGGCAATTATCTAGGTTCCTAGCGTGAGTTTTGATGTCCATTTGTAGGCTTCTAAATGTAGGTGAATTCCAACCTTGCTGTCTAAAAAGACATATATTTTAGGGAGCTCAGATGACTTGAGTTTTGCAGTGATAAAGACCATCTCCAGAATATACTTAATCTCCTTCTGACATAATTCTTTCCACCTCTTTTTATCACATACTCTGAGATGCCCATTGCTGTCCATTGGACGGTAGAAGGAATCAGTGATGAGCTTAATCTAGGTGCTGAACAATAGACAGCTAAACTTAGTATAAACAAAGTTTCTAAAAATGAGACCTAAGAGATCTTGCTGGTTCACTGTAACTTGTGTCTTACGTATACTAACCAGAGTTATGGTCACGTTAATTCTGGTATTTCTTGCTTTAAAAAGAATAAGGTTAGAAGAAAAATGAAAATTCAGTCATGAAGTAAAAAATAAACCTTGAAAATGAGGAGTTCTGTTGCTCACATTCTTTGTCCTTGTATGAATTTTGCTGCTTATGGTTTATGTGGTTATTTGTGTTTCTGCAAAGCAAATATCCAGTGTTATAGGATGGCTCACATGGGTATGGATGGTACATGCAATAGTAAGCGACACAACTTGAATTGCAGAACTAACAGTGGAAAGTATTGCTATTACTAACTACCACATTAATTCAACACCTGCTAGATTTGGGAGCAGAGGAATTTAAGGAATGGATGAAATTGATGATCTCTCTTTTTTGTAATCTTCCATTCTTGTGGCTGTGGGGCTGGGACTGTTCCTCACAGGGCTTCATTTTCCAAAGGAGAATGAAGCGCAAAGTGGTGCCGAGACCTTTTTCTGCTCTCCTGCCTTGTACAACATCTTTCGTCTCACTTCTCTGCAGGAGAGAAGTCCCACTTCACTGGATGCACGTGCACACAGCTGCTCTGCCCTGTTCCTTTGCTGGAACAGAGCATTTTTGGCTGGGGAATAGGGAGGGAGCAGCACAGGACACAGGGGAGCAGGCCAGGACGCTAGTGTCCCAGGACACAATGTGGGCGTTCTCCTGCCTTGTACAACATCTTTCGTCTCACTTCTCTGCAGGAGAGAAGTCCCACTTCACTGGATGCACGTGCACACAGCTGCTCTGCCCTGTTCCTTTGCTGGAACAGAGCATTTTTGGCTGGGGAATAGGGAGGGAGCAGCACAGGACACAGGGGAGCAGGCCAGGACACTAGTGTCCCAGGACACAATGTGGGCGCCTCAGTTTTGATCTCATTTGTTATCACAGCTTTTGAATTGTGGCACAAAAATTTTTTCTGTCTTCCCTGAAGATGAAATGTAAGGGTTGTAAACCAGCGGTGGGTTTGTGATTTGAAATGCACCTGATTTCCACCTGGATAAATTCTTAAGTGTGGTCAGGTTTACTCTGGGGCTTTATCACTCTGACAAGAGTGAAGTCTGGATCTTGGAGCTGAATGGCACTTTTCTTTGCTCTTGAAGGTGGGCAGAGGAAAGGAGAAGTTAGGTAACACACATTTCTGACTAATGAAATCCACATCAACTGTATTTATTTATTTTTTAAATAATACTCATACGTTATGCTCTTATTCCTTATTTTACCTGTGATATTTTATACTCTCCAGCAGGTGCTGCTGTATCCTGCTAATGTCTTCTTTGTGGAGGAGAAAAAAAGATCAGTCATTTGATTTAATACTGTGCAATTGGACTTTGCTCTTTGTTTTGCATCATGAATGTGTCTGTGTTCTCTTTTCTTACTCAAGTTATTTGCCAGCAGAGTGACTAAGGAGAGAATTTTTACGATCCCAGCATATTTAATCCTGCAAGCGCTCTTTGTAAGAAGGGGTTGAAGATCAGTGGGAGTTGCTTATCAAGGCCACGCTCAGAGCAAGTTGAACAGACGCAGATAGAAATAAATTTGTATTTCTAGAAAATGTGAAGAAATGCAAGTGTGTTCTTAAAAGCAAAAAAACATTAATTAAAAAAGTTAAAGTTACAAAAGTTTCTAGTTGGCTCATTGGTTTTCCCAGGTTTCTTGAGCTTTAGTAATTTAAGCTCATGATTTTAAATCAGTCTTATCATTAGCCTAATAGCTGGTCTTGAATGCTAGAAGTTTGCAATACAGGTTACACAGCACATGTTTCAGAATCTCTTATTTAAGATTTCCATGTGAAGAATTGCGGCTGAGTTATATACAGAAAATGTAAAGAGGAGATGTGCTTCGTTCTGTTTGCTGATGGACCACTTGTGCCAGGCAGGAATTTGTGGGTAGTAATAGCTGAAATTAGGCCTTGGTATGGGTTACATACCTTGAAGTCCTTGAGTTGCGTCAGGCCAGAAATGCACTCACAAGCTAAGAGTGCTCATTGATCTCTGATACTTACCTGCGTCTTTGTACTGTATTGCTGGTTCCACATAGGGAATTCAAATTCTGCTGTAGTGTTTTTCCTCACTGTTACAGTGATTAAACTTGGTTGTGACTATGATTTTGGCACTTTCGGGATTATCTAGGAGCCTTAAAAGGTGAATCCAAGTTTAATAAGCTGAAGTATTGGTTTGCTTTTGATATTTAACTTTATTATTAGTAGAAAATGTTCAATATAAGAATAATGACAGTAAACTACAATCATAAATCTCAGGCAGGCAGCACCTGCTACTCTGCCATGTGAAACGGAATGTGTTCCCCTGATTGTTTTGTTCGGAGATTGCTAGAATTACAATCTTTCTCTCTAACCTCTCTTCTATGTTTCTTTTAGAAATCCAACCTGGCTGTGGCAGTTACCTCTCGGGAAGTTATAAGGATGGGTCAGGAGGGAAACACCTTTATTTTTCCTTTTGGCTCAAACCCAAAAGGTTAAATATAATTAGATCTAAGAATTCTTATAAATAATCTATATAATCCAGATGCAGTAAACATAGATAAGTCTTTAGTCAATAAGGTCTGAAGTTCTCGTAACTTTGATAAATTCAGATTTGGATCTTTAATGAGTTTCAGCTCCATTGATTTCAGGTGCTCTGGAATGTGTATCTGTCTTTAAGAGGGCAGTTCATTTTACGCTAAAGCTGGAAGTATTCATCTGCTTTAGATTCTGTGGAGTTGTGTCTCTCCATTCTATAGAGAAAAGGAACTGTATAGACAAGGTGACTAATTAGATTGCTAAAGTCAAGGGGCATTAACCCAACCTTGGAAACTTGGGGCTATGTCTTATGACATGGAGATATATAACCTAAATGTGATTATAAGTAATTGATAAAAGACAATAAACAATGTTTCTATAAATACATTAGCAACAAAAGGGAGGGCTAAGGACAATCTCCATCTGTTATTGGGCTTGGAAACTTGGGGCTATGTCTTATGACATGGAGATATATAACCTAAATGTGATTATAAGTAATTGATAAAAGACAATAAACAATGTTTCTATAAATACATTAGCAACAAAAGGGAGGGCTAAGGACAATCTCCATCTGTTATTGGGTGCAGGGGGAAACACAGTGACAAAGGATGAGGAAAAGGCTGAGGTACTTAATGCCTTCTTTGCCTCTGTCTTTAAGACCAGTTGTTCTCCGGGTACCCAGCCCCCTGAGCTGGAAGACAGGGATGGGGAGCAGAATGAAGCCCCCATAATCCAAGGGGAAATGGTTAGCGACCTGCTACACCACTTAGACACACACA
>NW_008796220.1:3726123-3753316 GCF_000699145.1 Aptenodytes forsteri | reverse complement strand
GCTCTCTTCTCCCAAGTAACAAGCGATAGGACGAGAGGAAATGGCCTCAAGTTGCGCCAGGGGAGGTTTAGATTGGACATGAGGAAAAATTTCTTCCCCGAAAGGGTTGTCAAGCATTGGACCAGGCGGAAGTGGGAAGTGGTTGAATCCCCATCCCTGGAAGTATTTAAAAGATTGTGGCACTTCCAACCTAAAGGATTCTATGATTCTATGATATATTAAGTATACATAATAATAGTTAATGCTTATTCAGTGCTTTCTTTTCCTAGATTCCAAGGCAGCTCACAAGACTTCTTACAGTTTTGGCCCTAGTTTATAGACGAGAGGATGAAGTTGCTGGATGTGAAGTGACTGGTTCAAGGTCCTAAAGTGAACCAGTGGTAAAACTGGAAAGAGTTCAAGTCTGATGCCTTTTTCTCATGGATATACCACTATATAATTTTTTTTTATTTGTAGTTTTTTTATAAAATCATCATTTGTTGATGGTGGTGTAAGTAACCAGTGAAATGTTGCAGATTGCTTGTGTTGTTGAGGCAGTTTTGCCTTGCTTTTCCTTGAAGCTAGGCTTTTGTGTGTTGAAAATATCAGTAAATGGGTAAAGTCTGCATTTCTACCTCTTTACACAAAATGTACATAAGATTTCCAGTAAAACTTTCTGGCTTCCTGTGAAAGAATACCTATCTTTCTAGTACTTTAGAAGCTTTCTAGTACTGATAGGTCCTTAAGCTGTTTTTCACTATACTTGGCCAGGCTATATGTGGAAGAACAGAAAGTGATTACAGTTCCCAAGATATAGTTACCAGCAGTCAGATCGACAAAGGGGTTAAAAGTGAGACAGCCCTATCTTTTACTTCAGTGGAAGTGTAGTTGTTGATTTAAAGCTCTCAGTAAATGATTGTTGGAGATCTGCCGTGTGTAGCAGAGCATTCAGAAAGCATACCACAGACTCTGCTTCCTCCTAAAGAGCATTTGTCTGTCAACATCTCACTTTAATTCTAGTCTTTTAAGGTACCAGACGGCAGGCAAAACTCACCAGCCAGCAGTCATGGCAGATCAGGTCTTTACCAATGTTTATCAAAATGTTAACACCACCAATATCTATGGGATTCCAGACTCTGAGGAGGACAAAGGGGATAATCTTTATGATCATGTCCATGAAGATCCAGCATCTCCTTCAATCACTACTATCCCAGAGAACATGGATAGTAGTCAAGAGGGCTCAGAAGGTAGCTGTAGTAATTCTGTGGCCTCTCAGCATGGGGCTGATGGGGAGGATGGTTCTTCTTCATCTCACCATGGTGCTGAAGAAGACCACCCATACCAGGAGATGGATCTGATGAGCCCAACTTTGGAAGATAAACACGTAGAGGGCATGATGTTTGAGAGCAACATGCATTTTCTTCCGGATTTCCAGTTGCGTCGGAGCCAGAGCACTTCTTCCAACTCTTCAACTTCCATCAAGTTCCCCCTTAACAATAACTTTGGAGAAATTGACAACTTTCAGGAAGATCATGAGATTTTCATGTTTGTAAAGGTAAGAGCTTATTCTTCTAAGAATACAGTAGTTTTAAACCCCAAATCAATCTATGTGTCCTCCAAATCAGGAAAATACAGCTACCTGCTGCTTTATTCCCAGCTCTGCTGCCTGTGTGCTGCAGGGGGGCAAGCCGTTCACTTACATCTTAAGGCATAGAAAGGGATGGTTTGTGTTGTGTGGAGATGCCTGGAATTCCTTCATTTCAAGTGGAAGCATGAGTATGGTGAAAGTATTCTGGTTGTTGCTGCAATTCATTTATTCTGTGGTATCTCCCTGCTGTTACAGCTGGACTATTACTACTTGAACTGGTTTAGTTAAGCTAGTTCAGCTATCCCTGTGTTTCACTATCTATCTAGTAGCTAATAGCTCAAAACTGATAGTTATTAATGCTACAGAGAAAACTATATAGTTTAAATAATGGCAATAAAATTTCCACAAATACTCTTCCCTGAAAGAGATCTTTCTTTTATTTCTTTCAATATTTAGATAATGTATTTCTGTGAGAATTTTAACATGTATTTTTCATTAATTTCAAGTTAGGTTTAAATTACTGAAGGGACTTTCACACTTTCTCTAACCTTGTAAAGTATTACTTAAATTTCTAAACCATAAACACCTGAGTTCTTAAATAAGCACTATATTTCCCTTCATAAAACTCTTGTATTCAACCTTTCTCTGTATTTATTAGGCCGTAACACAGACAGTTCCTCCTTTTTAACTACATAAGAGAGAAATTTTCAAGTTCTTGTTTTCCTTGAATAGGACCATACACTGTGAGCGTAAATCTCTGTTATTTCATCAGAAGTGTTGTAAAGTTTGTCACTTTTCAACATAAATAAGATTGTCAGAATCTGTTCCTCAGTTCCGCAGGTGCTTTGAAAACAGGATAAGAGATTTTGTTACCACACATAGTGAGAAACGTTTTCAGCAATGTCTGTATTTCATTAATTTAGTTTATTTAAGCAAGAGCACACTATAACCTTTGCATTGGTGTGAGATGCTGATTATCTTGTATGAGCTAGGGGAGATCAAATGGCTTGGTGGACTCTCCTAATACTTCATTTGGTTTCTGTTATAAATGTTGGATTTCTTGGAAAACTGAATTAGTGAAAAAGTTATCCTACATTTACTTGTGGGATAAAGGAGATCGCTTCCATAAAGTGTCAACAGAATTTTGAGATTCTTTTGAATACATTAAGAAAGTTAGGGTTTAAATATTTTTCCTTTGTGTCATGTCTTCCTGTAGACGAAAACTTGATGTTATTCCCCCTTCATGTCTCCCTTCTCTATGTGACAATCCTTTGTGATTGCTTTTCTAATTTTTGCATAAAGATAGATAATTTAAATTGTTGAGAAATTAAAAAAACAAACAAACCAGAAATGGCTATCAGGTTACTTAGTCTTATTCTGCATAAGACAAACCATAAACCATCAGCCATTTATCTTGAATTTCAATATAACTGCAGCTACTCTTCTAAAAAGGTGTGTATCCTTCAGGAGAGGGAGTTATCTACTAGTTGCTGCGTCGTGAATCGTTCTGGGTCCATGCGTACTGCCACAAAGGGGTTTTGCTACTGATTTCTGTAGAAGTGGGCTACAAGAGCCATGTGTGAGGGCACTTGGCCTTTTCTTTATCTTCCTAGTACTTACACTGTATGAGTCTTTGAAGCGGCAGCTGCCCTATTTCTGTGACTGGATCATGGTCGTTGCTAAAAATACATTAATTATATAGGCAAAGTGATATCTATGGTGCTGTTTCTAGTTCGTATCTCTGCTTGTAGTCCTGCATACATGTACCAAAAGTTGCAGCAATTGAGTATATTTTGTCTGTTAGTAACTTCATGGTGTTAGCAACGTGAATGTTGTATTTTGACTTTAAAATAATCTCTCTTTACTCCTTATTCTTTCACCTTGGTCTTGTTTCAAGATAGTGGTGTCCTCTCTTTCTGTACATCAAAGAAGAAAATGCGTGCGGGTGCTCCCATTCAAGCAGGGATGATGGGGTTAACTTGAATTTCTGAAAAGTGAGAAGAGGGGCATTTTGAAAAGAACTATCATGGAGAAGGACTGAGGAAGTCCTTTTCCTTGATTTTGTTGTGCAGCATAGCTGAGTATCCCATCAAGGGGGCTTATCAGCTAGTCTAGAGAAGCACAAACTTTGGACTCGATTCTCTTGCCTAAACATAAGTGCCTGGGACCATTTGAGATGTCCTTGAGCCCCAAGACATCCCTACCTGGCTGGAAGATGAGACGTGCGGCTTTCATGTGATCCATACTGTGATCCTCCTCCAGCAGGAGCTGGAGGCCCAATGGACAGGGCACTGGATGTTTCTGCGTGGGTGGCTGAACTGAACTCCTACAGCAGCGTTTTATTCCTTGAGAAACTGATGACATTTCATTTTTGGATTTTTGCTTTTCTTTCTTTCTGGTGTTGAGGTAATAAAGCACTAACTCCATGGAGTGCAGAGCCAGCTTCTCTCTCTTTAATTATCTAGATAGCAAAAGTCAGCCTATAAAATGGAAGGTCATAGAGTAATACCTAGCAAGAATTGTGAAATACCTGAGGGCTATCACTTCTTGCACGTAGGAACCAAATCTCTCAGTTGTGTCAATGGCCATTATTCATAGATGGCTCCTTTCTGGTATGGTCTCTAGTCCACCTGAGGCCAGTGTTGCTCCAAAATTGGGTTCATCTTCTGGATTTGCTCTTTTCTGCAAACATTAACAGTGACAGCAGGACCTTTTGCTGTGGGACAATAGTGGTAATGACAATTCTGCCACTATTTACTCCCTGCTTTGTTTGTAGCACTAACAAATCTCTGAGTGGCTGGAAACACGAGTGTCAAGCAGAGGTTGCTGCTGACTGAAAACCAGAGAAAGTGGGAAGATTAAATGATATCTAACTTACAGTCTAGCTGTCTTAGTTGCAGTGCACTGCCTAGAATAGAAATTTAACTTCATCAGAATATTGGAAGTGCTGTTGCATTAGGACCATAGTTTCAGTCAGACTGGATAATCTTTTCTGTAGTCTGTTCTGTGGTATTAGACACCAAGAAATCGCATTCACTCATTTTCCACTGAATCTTAGCACTTGGTAACTACGTCCTCGTCAGTGGACTATTTCAGGATGTGCCATAAGGTAAAAAATTTTGGCTTTCATCAAGGAATTCCCTGTACCTTTAATAGCAGAATATAGCACATACCAACATGGTGATGTTTGTGTGAATCCAGCATGTCCAGGCTTGTCATGGTCGCCTTAATGCCCTTTCAATAACATTGTAGTTTCTTCAAACAAAAGCCTTTGACATTTGAAGAGAAATATGACTGACATACAGGCTACGTTACTGGGTGCATAGGTCAGCTTGACCTAATTGTAGCTGCTGCTCAGAGGTCCAACCTTTTCACTTGTATGCTATATTTCCCTGTTTAGCAGCGTGTTTGTCCTGAAGGTTGAGCTTCTTTGAAAATTTTAACTTTTTGTTTTCCTGAAGCTTGAGTTGTTATTTAAGGAATAGTCCCTCTATTTTCTTTTCAGAAGAAAATTATTGCCCTTCTGGTTTATTGACGACCTGAGACTGGCTACAGATTATACCCTCTCTGTACACATTTGTGCTATAGGAGAACAGTTCCCAATAGAAGGAAGGTAATTCTTTACCCTGAGCAATAAACACCTTGTGTTATGCAAACAATACAAATTTAATACAGTGGTTTAGCATCATGAACATGTTTCCAAGTTCCCACTCCCTTGTTTCCAAGTCAGGAAGGTCTGAGGGCTATAACTTGATGGCACAACCCTGTGCTAGCTCCCTACTGACTCACGAAGTTGAGCTGAACTCTTATGAATGACAGACCATGTTCTTAACAGGGACAGTCAGATTAATTGCTTGTATCACTGCAAAAGTCATGCTCCTTCCCACTGAGTTGGCTTTTCTGTGGTTTATGGAGCATGTTGGTATCTGTTGAGAAAGTTTTGTTTAAGAATATGTATTAATGGTTTAGAACATGAAGTTACAGGACATAGCTAATTTTTAGCATGTATTATTTGAAAAGAGCAGAACCAAATCGTAATGTAACCACGCGGATGCCCAGTCTTGAGTTAGTGGTTATGCTGGTGCTTTGCTGAGCAGAACTAAGCATTTTGTAGAAGCAGATGAAAAGTAAAAGAGTACCCAGCATAGATGAACATTTGTAGCTTTCAGTAGGAAGTCCTGCAGGGGATTTCGAATAAAGGGGTGGATATTGACATTAATGAGAATATCAGTTTTTCAAATTTTCAACCACTTATTTCTTACTACACTCATAGTCTACAGAGTAAAACAACTGTACTTGCAATTTTGGGGTGGTAGATATTTGCAAGCATAATTGGGTGTCCAAATACCTTTTAGCAATGCAAGCCGGGTAGTCTTTTAATTGACTCCAATACAGCATGTAAGGCTGGTGTTAAACCATATCTTCTCCACCGAGGTTTGCAGGTGGTAAAAGGAGTTCTGGCTGAAGCCAGGTGGCAGGTGTAACTCTCTATATGTTCATAAAACTATAGTAATTTGGCTTTTTATGACATTTTAGCTTTTAAAAATATTTTTTTATAATATATCTAATGGAAGTAAGCAAATATTATTTTGGTCTTATTCATAAGCTTAGAAAAAGGTTAAATGATTCATAATCCACCTTTTAAATAGTGTTAACTGAGCAACTTGAGCAAGGAAAACATCCAAGAACTATTTTCAGAGTTATCCGGTCATGGCAGATTTACAGACCAAGATGCAACATGCTGAAGTTAACATGTGCACGGCAAGAAATGACTAATAGGGAGCCAATATAATAATGTGATACCTTTTTTGATAATTTTAATGAAATTAATGGATGTTTTTCACTGCAACTAGTCTTACTTAAGATAGTTTACAAGTACAGTTAAGTATAGAAATACAAGTCTGGAATATCAAGTGATAAGATGTGTCCTCCTGCTCTCAGTCTTATCTAGACTATCCCTAACACATGCTTCTTTGAAAACATTCAGTGATGCAGATTCAGCACTTACACCAATTAGACTCTGTCAATGCTTAAGTATTTTCCTGAGACAAATATTTTCCTTTATTAAAATTCTGTTGCTCTGAATTATGCTATTTTTCTTTTTAATAGATAGGTTCTTTCTGTATTAGAAGACAGATATCAAATTTCCTTCAGTCTTTGCTTTCCTAGACTACACAAATCCAATTCCTTCAGCCTGCCTTCAAGCTTGAGTCATCATTTCTAAACTTTGAGTGGTTTGGTGTGTTGTGGGTTTTTTTGCTTGTTTGTTGTAGGGCTTTTTTGACCTTTTGCAGTCTTGATCTCCAGTTAATTGATCTATTTCTTAAGCTCCGGTTTTCGGGTACAAGTAGTGTATTTAGCAGTGCCAATAGAAATTTCTACAGCAAGTGCCTCTTTAATTCATCATCTGTCCAACCCTCTAGTCGGGACACTTTATCTGCCATGTTTTAGCGTATTGTGTGTCCTTTAACATCTTTAACATCCTTCATCTTCTAGCCCTGCTGCTTTCCCAATAAATGCTTCTGTAATGGTCTCAGTCACTTACTACTCGCCTGTTTGCAAGCAGCTGTAATGCAGTACTATTGCATAGTTTGCGCCTGCCATTTGACTTCAAGAGCACTAGGTTTATCTGAGTGATGTGATCAGACTCTGATCACCTGTCACTGACAACAGTGCGGTTTTGAAGTCAGAGAATTGCTCTGATATAAATCTGATGTGGAGCGTACTATCACCAGTGCTTTTGCTCTACTAACTCAGAAAATAGAGATACACCTGTAATATCTGCGCACCATACTGTGCAGACACAGCATGGCTTTATGGCTACCTCCTACACCCTATCATGGATGGGAGATGGGTAATCTGTTAAGTCTTAACATATAAACCTAGTAGCTATGTAACCCTTATTTCTGAGGAGGAAAACTGTGTTGTGGGTCTCTTCATAGCTTGATTTATGCTTATCTGAATTACTCTGTGTGCTTGTTTGAAAAGATTAGCGAATGGCAGTTCTGTTACAGATAACATCCAGTTCCCTGACTATCAGTCATGAACAGAACGTGTGCTTTAGCAGCAAGGCATAGCAGTTTGCTTAATCTTTTGAACACAAAGGATAAAAGGTCTTGCTTCTGACCTCTGCTGAGTCTGTGCCTTGCTCATGCACCTTTTCTGCCTCCGGAAAGGTCCATGAATCAATTTTCAGCTGACACTCCTGTGCCACCTTCAGCTTTTGGCTCTAGCAGCGACCGTGGCTGGGTATAGCACAGTAGCGCCCCCCCAGCCTCAAAATACGGACCCGTATTGTCTAGGAAATTGTTACTGCACAGTGATTGCAGCAATAGCAAATACAATGTAAATATGTAGGTCATACTGAAAGAAAATTAAAATGGGATTTATATACTTGTTTCTTTTTCTTACAATTTTCTTTTTGTGACTCCCTCTTTGATGTTCTGAAAATAAAACTGTTATCCCAGCCTGGTCTGTTTTTTTCTTTTGAAACATCTCAGTTCCTTTTGTTACATTTTAGGAGAGGAAAATGTTCAGGTTTGTGGATTGATTACTTTTTTGCTGCCCCTGACAACTTACCTGTGTAGCAGTACTGTCAGCTGTTAAATGTTTTCTGTCCAATATAGAGGGATTTGTATTATTTTTAATTGTTTATTGCAGAAGTACCAAAAGAGCAGCTCTACTGAGGCTGATGTTTTACAAACACAAAGTAATAGATAGTCTCTGCAAAGGAACTGGTAATGATTTATGTAAATTATTTTGGAATCTGCAAGAGGAAAGCTGCTTTTCTGCTCTGCTTTTTGTTTTCTTTAAATATCAAGGGTTGGATTTGGCTCACCCGACTTATGGTGTGTCTGTAAGCCAAGTTATTAACCATGTCTCTGCAGGATATCTAGGCTCCTTTTGCAGCAAAAAGCTATCTGAAATAGTGCAGTGGGATGTTAATTCATGTGGCCAAGTGTAGGCATCAGCTGTAGGGTGAGGTTAGTTCTGTAGACTCCGTTAGTTGTATCGAGTAGGGGCCTAATTCAGTTTTCCAACCATAGGCATCAGTGCTGCTATAGATGCCTTAAGGCTTCCCTCCTGGCCTCCAGCTGCCTCTGCAGAAGGCCACGGGTCTCCCATAGATCCTTTCTCATATATGTTTACAGATTTCCTCAGCTATCCTAGGGCCTCCCAAATGCTGCTGGATATCTAGGTTTAAGCAACTGAATCAAGCCATAAACTTTCACTGCATACAATGGCATACAATGGCATGGTCACCTGAAGTTAAATAAACTGAATGCCACCAGTGACAGTTTAAATACAAAGCCTGGATTACTAGATTAGACTAGAAGCTAATTCTGATAATGGGTATCTGGAAACAAACTCCTGACTGAATTTCTTTTTTCTTTTTTTCAGGCTATTTAATTTTTCTTTTTTTTTTTTTTTTCCAGTGTCCGCACTCAGCAACAGCTGAAGTGCAACAGTGAACAAACACTGCAATGTTGGACAGTTCAGCTGTTCACTGGACAGTCTAACTTAATCAGATAAAATCATCTGATACATTTTAGCATCTTTCCAAGACTGAGAACCAGCACTTTCTTTAACTTAAGTCAACCTTTATCCTTTTCTTAACAGCAACCCCCATATATGTTTCTTTCAACTACATTTGTTTTGTAGTTGCTTTTTATTTTAGACACCATAGTAGAAGAGAAAAGCCATCTGAATTTACTAGGTTTGAATTCCTAGGTACCAGTTCAAACACAGCTTAAGATTTTAATTGTGAAAAGAAAATCTGCTTTGTTTCTTTGGGTCATAAGACCCTGTATTGGAGGGAAATTTTCCACTGTTCTGCAACTGTATTTCCTGGTCCATTAGAAATATTTTCAGTGTTCTCTTATATGCTGTGATTGTGGCTGAAAAGAAACACCTGAATATTTTTCTGTATCAGTGGCAATTTTTTAAATACTTACAACTGCTTAATGGCAAATGTTATGAACCTGCAGTAAACTACCTTCTGTGACAAAAAAAAAAGTAGGAGGCAGCATGTCACTCTAAAATAAGTCATTCATTTGTTGTCTGCAGGTCTGATTTTTATATTTAGACCTCTAGATGACCCTTTTCATATCAATTAATGATACAATTATGGTTGACTTTTTACTGTTGGTACATCTCTGATAATGTTGTAAGACGTCAGTGACCTTCATGAAGTTATAATGATACAATTAGGAATAGAGGAGAAGTGAATTGGTTAGTGCACAGGTCTGATTTCAGTACAGGCAAGCAGTGTTTGAAACCAGGATTTTGATTTGTGAGTTAATTGAGTTTCTGTTGCAGCCTCCGTGCAGTCACCTCAAAGCAGACTACAAGTGTTAATGAAGTAAAACTCAAGAACACATCTTCCAAGAGAAAAACATTATTTTCCTACTTATATATGTATAAAAAATGTGGCACAGAAAGGTAAAAATTTTAGCACACTCACCAAGATGATTTTTTTTTTGGTTCCTGGTAATCTGAAAAAAATTTCTTGGGACTGGAGATGACCTTTTGGAACATGAAATGGAGTCCTTTTCTGTCACAGCCAGCCTCATCATATAATACATAATTCATAAACTGATCAAGGTCGATGTAAAAACTAAGTGGCCATTATTATTCATTTTGGAAATCTGTTTCAAAACGTCACTGCTCTGATGGTTTGACACCTTAGTCTAATTTCCAAATGACATTTATTCATGTCCATTAGCATTCATTCTTTCATTTAGCGCTTTTTAAAATCGGTTTAGGCTTAGACATCCTCATATGTTTTTGGGCTAAACCAGCCAATCCTTTTTGTCTCCACTTCTTCCAGTCATCATAGTAATCCCCTTCTGCACATACCTTCTTTCCACAAAGGTGCCTTTTTTTTCACAGCTGCATCCTGTCTCAGGTTGCTTCTACTTTTATAGCTAGACTAAACAAGCAGCAAAAAAGATTCTTTTAATAACCTCCTGATTTAAGATACCTACGATTGTTTAAGTAAACACATCATTCTATTTGAGGTGAAATGTCCTGATATAAATGTTAGAGTCAGTCAGAAAAAGCTTCATTAATTTCTTTGTGCCTTTCACAGTTTTTCACTTATCCTGACACCTGTTTTCCTTTCAGCAGCAATAATGTTTTTCTAACATCATGGTAATGTTCCCTAGTCTGCCTGCAGCACACCAGCAGGGCATAATTTCCACTGTCTCATTGGCGTTAAGAGTGCTCACAGGTACCGGTCCTGAATCTTAAGTTCAACAGCTTCGAAGGGCTTCTCTCTGGATCCTTAATTGACATTTAGATGGGGTTGTTCACTTGTCTATGTTACTGCTCTTTGGGAAATCTTGGCATCTGAAGCTCAACACTATATGCCTGTAGCTTGAGGACTGGTTGAGAAGCAAATGGAAGGAGTGGAAGCTTTGCATCTGAATATATAGGTATTTAATCTCTCTTCTGACCTCTGCTCACATGTATTTGTACTGAGTTTTTTATTTATTTTAAAATGTATTTGATTAAAGAACTGGCCAGCAGAAGTGTGTTATACTTGCCCCACAGAATGGATCATTTATACTTGCTCTATAAATATGTGCGTCCTTACCCGTAACACTGATGCTTTGGTGGCTCCTCATTACAAGAGGGTCTCTGTTAGCCAGAAATGGCATGTGACTGGTCATTGAGGTGTCTAAATAATACTGGCAAGTCCTCATTAAATAGGAATACCAGGAGAAATAATTTAAACTTATAAAGTTTTATTTCTTCATGTCCCTAGAAATTTTTCCTAATTTTAATGTCTATTAGCTAGAACCTTTCCAGATAAGTACTGGAGAAAATAATTCAGTAATCCTGAGTTTCATAGAGTAGACTTGTTGACCTAAGAGTCCTTTTTTTTAGCTTTTTTTTTTTTATATCGGGCTGTGATTCAGGCATGGAAGGTAACCTTTCTTGTACATATTATGGGCTTTTTCACAGGCCATCAAGAAGGCCCGTTAAGAATGAAGACTGCACTCATATCCCAGTTGTTTTAAAAAAAAAAAAAATTATCCCGGAGCTCAGTGCTGCAGCTTGCTGAATGCTCTGATGCTTATGCATAAAAAGTATAAAACACATGCCTAACATTTTAGGATATAAAAACTTTCATTCACATTTTTCTCAATCATTTTAAATTAATAAAATTATGTTTCTACTTAAATAGTTCAGTGCTTTGGGAAAAGGACGAATAGAAAGCAGGAATTTTTTTTAAAAGCTGATGAACCTTTAGAGAAGAATCATAGTTTTTAAGTAAAATGAAGTTCAATGGGCAACACTAAAATGCCATCTTTTGCTTTATGAAGATAGAGAGGTTAACTAATTTAAAATGTTATCATATAGAGAAATCGTAGATAAAATTAGATGTATGAAACTGTAAGGCACTAATTGTTATCTTTTAATTTCATTATCTAATGTTTCAGTCTGTGTCATTTTGGGGACTAAAGAAAATTAAAATTGTCAGTTCAGATAAATATTATAAAAGGTTATAGGGCAAGTATTTTTAATCAAGTGATTCAATGTGGATCACAGTTAATATGCTGTATGCTCAGTGGGTCTTGGTGAGATTTCAGGGATATTTCTGAATAGTAGCATGCTCAGACCGAGAATGTAAGCCATGCTGAGATTAATAAGAGTATTGCACTGATTCAGTGCAGACAGGATATTACTCAAGATACTTTGATGCATACTCTGTACATGCAGTTTGAAGACTGTTTGGATTTGGGAATTCAGCTGTATAAAATTTGTGAAGTCTGTTTTAATGATGGTCTGTCAGACAGAAAATTTCTTGAACATTGGTCTGAGCTGCTTGCTTTTCTCTTTTGTTTCCATGGTGGAATAGAAGCTGAATATGGAGGAGGAGTAATTCATACTTTGGCTAGAAATGGCAGTTCACAAACCTCAGAGACAATCTATCTGAATTAAACACCCCGGGACCCAATATAGACTTGTCTTAAGGAATTCGTCCAGTCTAAATTTCTTGGAGGTCAGTCATTAAGTTGTAGATCAACTAATTGTGAACTCTGACCACCTGATAAATCTGACCAAGTACCATCTGAGAAAGAGCAGCTTTCTCAGCTGGGGAAGTGATTCAGCTGCTGTAACATGTAAGAGATCTGATCCTGTGAAAACCAGCTGCTGGAGGCTGGGCGGGATACCCTAGGGCATCTAACATGGCCCTGGAGGTCTATGTCTGAGCAGTCTAACTCCACCATCAATTTCTCAAAGCCTAAAGTTACTACAAGGTCATATTTCTGTGAAAAGGTACTAAACAAATATACTGGACAAAGGTCCAGTATCAAAAATTTGTTATACACCATGTGGCCTATTTTGAAGAGGCACTAGTCTTTCTTCCCTTTCTTTGGTGAGCACGTGGATTTGTAAATAATCAGCAATAGTTTCTAGTTACATAGTGCATAGTTACAAGGTGACATAAAAAAGAACACCTTTGTAAAAACCACACAGATTGTTTTTTATATATATCATAGAATAGAAACATAGAATAGTTTGGGTTGGAAGGGACCTCTGAAGGTCATCTAGTCCAACCCCCCTGCCGTGGGCAGGGACATCTGCAACTAGAGCAGGTTGCTCAGAGCCCCGTCCAACCTGACCTGGAATGTTTCCAGGGATGGGGCATCCACCACCTCTCGGGGCAACCTGTGCCAGTGCTTCACCACCCTCAGCGTAAAAAATGTCTTCCTTAGATCTAGTCTCAATCTACCCCCCTTTAGTTTAAAGCCATTCCCCCTTGTCCTGTCGCAACAGGCCCTGCTAAAAAGTTTGCCACCATCTGTTTTATAAGCCCCCTTTAAGTACTGATGGGCTGCAATAAGGTCTCCCCAGAGCCTTCTCTTCTCTAGGCTGAACAACCCCAACTCTCTCAGCCTTTCTTCACAGGAGAGGTGTTCCATCCCCCTGATCATTTTTGTGGCCCTCCTCTGGACCCGCTCCAACAGGTCCGTGTCTTTCTTATGCTGATATATATGATATATTATCATACTGCAGGATTGTATACCTTATTAGACTTTATGAAGCACCTTAAATTTCCTTATTTTCACCAAATATAGGCAGGGTGCTTATCTGTTCAATCAGTAACTTCATCGTGGTCCTAACTATTCATGTACTTTGGTGTGCTAGTGCCTTGCCATGTGTTAATGAGCCCGTATAACGAACAGCAGAAGTTTAGAGCAGCAAACTCAGTCATTTGGCTCCTCCCTGTGAGATTGCAGAGAATGAAGTTTGGACCGGAGCAGAGTTTCTTGCAGGCATCGGGCGCTGATTGGCCCTGGGCACCGTGGCTGATAACACCTAAAAATAGCACCGGTATAAAAGCCCAGCGAGCAGCACAGCTGCCCTGGCATTCCCTCCTCGACTGCCAGCGAGGGAGGAGACGGTGTTCTCCAAGTCCCTGCAAATATGTGACCAAAGAACATTCTGCTGCTTAATTCCACTTAACAATTAACCCATCAAATAAAGACACACACTGGGCTCTCTGACTCATGGGAGAAGTAACCAAGTTCTACTTTAAAAAAAAAAAAAAAAAAAAAAAAAGGCAAACTGAAGGCCAGGTTTTCCGAGCAGAGCGTGACAGGTGGGCCGGTGGAATGTCTTTGGAAGAGTGCCTGCAGAATATCTGTATTTTTATGTACAAGAATGTTGTACTTGTGTATATATATATACCCACGTAATCACCCGTATAGGGAGCATACTCCGCAATGATGGAATTCTGAACGCTTGGAAAAACAAATGTGTTTTTACTTGACAATGGTTTGACTAAGCTGGCATTGAGGCGTTCAGGAGTCTATTCTTAGCCTTGCTGTTGATTCTGGGGAAATCAGGTCACTTCCTTGCATTTCTGTTCCCTTTCAAGCTCTGCCTGTCTTCTGTTTTCAACTGTAGGCTTTGGGGGAACAGTGACTTCAGTGGTTGATTGCATTGCAAGATAAACCTTTGGGTGTCTGAAGCGCTTTGGATGAATAAAGAAGGCAGACACCTGTGCTGAAGAGCTCCCCTTTTAAAGTCTGGCAAAAGTTACATTGAATTCAAAACAGGGTGTAATCAGGGAAAGCATTAGGAAGTCTTAAAAATAGGTGGCAGTATCAGCCCTATCAATAATAAACTATTCCCTCGTGTATTAATTCCAGTTGCTCTGAGTCCTTCTCTTTGATTTTATGAAGCTTTTCAATATGGAATTTGTATGGATGGATTTCCTTTCAGTTTAGTTACAGTATTTTTTTTTTTTTCTGGTTTATAATAATATAATGCAAGGTTTATAATATCCTGCAAGATTGACAGATGACCTGGCTAACTTGCCTCCAGCTTTGATTCGATACACTTAATTTTCTGAAAAGGTCACTTATAACTGCTTGGCCATTTTCCCTTTCATAAGAACATTCAATTACCTTTTAATTTATTTTTTAATTGAGAAATCTCTCATGGCAAACGAGATAATTGCAGAGGATGTTGGTTTGGTAGTTCTGTAGACTAAAGTCATCTTTTTCTGGTCAGGAGACCCAGCATGAGCAGTGGTGGTAGAAACTGCCACACAGTGGCTTCCACCTAGTCGAGATACAGAGCTGAGGAGTCAATCCTGACAGCACGCCTACTTCACCCTTCTGAACTCTTCGCCTTTCCTCTCTGAAAGTCAATTTTCTGTGTTAACACACAGCCAAGAGATAACCTGAGAGTCTCTTATTGGTGCCATCCTCTGCAGGGGGATTTAGGCTTTCTCTCGACATCATGAGATACCTTTATATATATTTACGAATTAGACTGGCATTAACTCTCACTTGCTGCTTGGGTAGGAACAGGTAGAAATTGCTAATAATGAGTCAAGGGCTCTCTGTCTCATTAGCACTTTTCTAACTGATGTAGGTCTCCCAGGAAAACCTAGTCCATTTTCTAGAGTTGTACCATAGTTGTCAACAAGGTCAGAGCAGCGAGACTGCAGACGGTTCTGTGCTTTGACATTTCGGTGATCTATGAGGTTGCTTCCAGGTATTGCAGCCGGTGACCAAGGACCCACACCTTCCTTATAAAAGTTACACCTGCCACATGCATTATGTTCAGGAAAAGATGAAAAATTTTTGGAAAATCTTCCATTTAAGAGGAAAACAATTGTACATCTTTCTAGTTAGACTACCCAGTATTTCCAATTCTGACAGACTTAATTGAAACCCCATCACTATTCAGACTCTGTGCTCAGAGAAGAATTTCATACTAAGATTTACTTTCAGTCTTATGCCAAGCTCTTCCTTAAGAATTGCCACCACCCTCTTTCATTTAAAGATGTTGGATGCGGTCTCCGAAGTCCTAAAAACCTGCACGTGGCAGTCACCTGTGAAAATCTGCTAACTTCAAAGTATAGTTGCAGGAGAGGGGTTCACATCTGTGCTTAACCACGTTGCTCCGATTCGTCCTGGTTGTCTGCGTTAACTCTGCAGTGAAAAGGGTCCTCAAGCAAAGAAAAACTAAAGTGAGATATCACCGAGTCAACGTCAGGTGCTTCAAGACTTTGAACTCTTAGGTTGAAGAAGGAAGGGAAAAAAACCCCAAACAACCCACTATTCATTTAGTTACAGCTTGAGGTGATGCACTAAGGAAAGTGAGCTTGTTCACTGGCAAACTTTGTGGAAACTTTATCACAGAAGTACCAAAAGGTGTAATGAAAAATGAATGAGGACAATTTTCTAAGGAGAATGGAAGAGTTCTACAGTTCACTGTAAGGCTCCAGGTCAGCCAGCTGCATTAACCCAGGCATACAGCACTGCCATTGATGAGGTGGACCTTAATGTATGCCGAGGTTAAACTTTGCCGCCATAAAGAGAGTTGTAAAGATGTTGATCCCTGCTATTTCATACTGAGGAAGCATGGGTTTATCAGGGAGCCAAAAGCTAGATGCCCTTTTCTTAAGCCAAATAGTACGTACGCCACAGAGGATCCTGTAATCCGCTGTGCAGATCCACGCACGTAACCTGCTGTGCAGGTACTTTATGGCTTCATCTGGCACAGCTAAATGTCACTGATGCCAACATTTGAACCCATGGGAACTAGTCTGAGTCACGAGGAATTTCAAACTGAGTTGTTGAACGCTTCATCTTTTAGAAATAGTGTGCATCAGAATATAGAAAGTAATTTCTGCTTTCAGCCAAATTGTTTGCTGAACAACAGAGCGAAACAAAATGTATCCAATGAAATCAGCAGCGATTGTGCATTCTTTGGGCCTTATTTACTGGGGGGAATTGAAACCTAGCCTGAGATCTGCATGATACGTACATGCCATTTTGAACACTTTCTGTAAATAATAATTCATAAATTGGGATTGGAGTAGCGTGTTGTGTGCTGGTCTTTTGCTTGGGGGGATTTAATCCTAGTTTGCATGTACATGCTTCAAATCCTAATTAATTTAGACTTAATTTATGACAAGAAGCATACCAAGAAATGAACAGAAATAATCTAAATAGGGACTTGCACTAGGAACACTTGTAAATTAAGACAGGGATATGCATTACTCTGTTGCAGACTTGTAAGTAAAATCATGTAATTTTAGTTCTGTGACAGCAGTGAGTCAACAACAACAACAACAGGTACATCACACTTACCTGGTGGTGTTTTTCTTCATAACACCTAACGATATGGAGGATTTATTTTGAAAAGCAAGGGCTGAGGATATCTGCATTGCTCCTTTCATCAGCTACATTATCCATATAGCCCACAGTTTGGGACAATCTGTAATGCTCTCTATTGTATCCCCTACAATACCACTTTCCAGAGCAGTCTCAGTCCCGCTTGGAAGTATCTTTTGTTTTTAATTGAAATGACAGTTTTGGAATGATAGTAAAATAAAGAAATAAAGGAATAAACCGCTGCCCTCTAGAAGCCTCTCTACTGAATGCAGTATTAGGAGATGATTTTGTACCTTTTAAGTGCCACTTCCCTGTGAATGATTGGCTGTGACTGTCTCAACACGAGCGCTGAGATAATTATCCATAATGAAATCCCTCTTCCCACTGAACAGCAGTGGGTTTTTCTCTTGAAGTTGTTAATACTTATTAATGATACAGCAAAGTTTGATACTGCATCCATGTGAAAACATAATGATACATAAAAATAATTTCATGCTTTTGGGCTAGAACTTATTTGCAAAACTCCTGTCTGAGCCGGTTCTAGTGATCGACCATTCTGTTAAACAGCTGAGTTTCATCCAGAGACCTTTGGAGCCAAAATACTGCGTTTTCATAATAAGGTAAAGGAGAGCTGCTGTAGCTCATGGCTATGACAGATTCATAATGTCTGGGGGATGGATGTAGAGCAAGCTATCTAAAATTTGCCAGTTAAGGGAAGTGCAGAGTTTTCTGACCTAGCTTTTGCCATCCCATCCCGTTTCTTGAGACATTCAGGCTGTATGCCTGAATCACTTGATGTCTTTTGTTCCATGCCCTTGAGTGTGGGACAATTTATAAGAAGGAACAAAATCACAGTTCCTCCATCAAACCAACAGGTTTTGAGGCACTGTATGGCTCTGGAGTTGAGGAAGAATACCTGCTCACCCAACCTTGGCATGAGGCTAATGAGAAGAGCTTTGTACATCCTTGCATGTCTTGTACATCTGGGGAGGGGAACATCCAGTCTGACCCCAAATACCTGAGACAAACCCCTTTTGATTTTTCTGAAGATCAAACAAGAACTTGATAGTGACACATTGTAATTCGAAAGGAAACTAAAACTATTGGATTGATTCCTTGCATTTGTTAACTTGTTAAATAAGTAGCATGTTGAAGCTATTAGCATGCAATAAATGCAGTTGGAAATTACCAGTAATTCAGAACTGTCCCCAGAAGATATATTTTCGTAACCCGTTCAAACGTGCTGGTTTAGTACCTGCTTGCTGCTTAGTTGTGTTTTTTTTAGGCAGTTAAGCAGTTAAATAATTCCCGGGTAAAATCATAACTCCAAATACCATTTACTGCAGCTGCACCAAGATTTTACTTCTTCTTTTCGTCCATAATGGAATTTTATTCACAACATGAAAAATCTTACCAGTGTCATATAAAACTTGTAACGCCTCGCTCTCACAGAATGAGCTGGGTGGCAGCACCGAGTGAGCACCGGGGGATGGATGCGCTCTGTGCCCTGATCCTTCTTGGTAACTTAGCGGTCTGCTGGAGAACTCCACGATAGAATTACATTCTGGATGCTTGGCCTCTGATTCACCCCCTCGGGACAAATCTTTGCTGGAAGTGAAGCTTGGATCAGGCTTGTGAAAGCTGATAGTGTGTCAGAGTTCACCTACAATAGAGGTCTTCTGTGGAGATGTGGCGGTTCCTTTTCTGAAGCTGTCCTCTTCTTTTATTAATGGGATGACGTGCTCATGTTCATTTATATATCTCATAAACCTCAAACTATAATGACTTGGCTTATGAAGAGTTCATAATTCAGTGTCTAATGTTCTTGTACGTAACTCAAAGCCTCTGGTACTTCTGACTTGTGAGAAAATGATAGGCCAAACTAAGCGACTCATTCTTTGCAGTAAAATGAGAGTGTACTAATTATTTATCAGTATCTTACCCTTAATTTGGCTGAAGAAAGAGCTGATTTCATAACACAAAACACAGCCGTGTAGACAATAACAACCGTTATAGTCAAAAAGGTTCCACCCAGATGTAAGTGATAAGTCAGTTTTATAAGACAGCAAAGCAGTAAATGCATGAATAGATTCCTGAAGTAGTAAATATCTATATATATTTTTTTTTTCCTCCTACTCACTGCCTCCTGCAATGGTTATCTTCAATCAAGCTTTCAGAAGGTATTTAAAAAACCAGCATTTATATGAACAAGGACTCTGTTTTGCTTGGTCTCTTCTAGGGGTTCCATAGGGAGATTTTTGAAAATCAGAGTATTTTTGAGATGGGCTGGGGTATTCTTTCTGTGGATACCTACAAGCACAGCTAGAATACCAGATGTGTGATATTCACACTATGGCTTCTGTAGCCTCTGAGCACCCCGTATCAAGTCCTGGGGCAGGGGATGAGTGCTAGGTGGTGCCTCAGGGGTGAAAGTGGATGGGGAAGGGACCTTTCAGGGGCACTGCTGCCCAGAAGCATCTTGAACCAGATGGAGTCTGACCTGTTCTGCAGTGGTTTATATCTGGGTCAGGATGGAAATGGCTTCACACTTGTATTGCACAGTTTCCCTTCTGCTTTGCTGAGCCTCAGCACAATAATCTTCATCTTGCAAAGTAATTGTAATACACCTCGAAACCCAGACAGTAATTGGGAAGGAAGGATTTAAATGTTTTGACACGTTGAGTCTCTACCGAAATTGCTACATCTAGAGTTTAACTTTAGAAGCGCAAGGCATGCACAACTTCTGAAGTGGGAGATGACACGTGCATAGAAATCAGGCACTAAAGCCACAGATTTCTTTTACTTAATAATTGCAGCGGGATTTGTCTGACCATTATGATGTCTTTATCTGAGCTTGTTACCCTGGGCTCCCTTTTTTTTGGAAAAAAGTAGGCACTTCTAGGGTACATTTTTTCATTCTAAAATAGACATCAAAATAGCTCACATGCATCACATCTTATAAGTGCCCATGTCTTGAATGCTGATTTTATTTAAACATTTTGGTTTAGCATTAGCAGTATTACGTCCTCACTGTTCTTACAGCTGGCAGTATTTTCTCCTCCAGAGCTGATATACACGCTCCTGTGATAGAAATTATTTGAAAGAGTTGCCTGTATCAAAACAGTGTTTTCAGTGAGGCTGGAGCTACAGGTAACCTCAGTCGAGATGACCCACTTCCCTTTGTTTCCAGGAGCCCTCATTGAAGGGAAATTATGTCATCACATGAGGTGCTAAAGCAAAACATTTTTTCAGCAAAAACAAAAGCTTGTAATCATGGAGTTGATAATATGTTATTTAGGGATGCTTTTTAGAGATACGGTGACTATACTTATGTTTTGGCAGACTTTTATAACTGTAATATGTAATTACAATGCAGTGATTCTTTTTGCTACATGTAAGTACACTTAGCCCATGTCCTTGGAAGTTTGCCTGTAGGCCTAAGAATAATTATACTATAAATGTTTGGTAATTAATGTACCTAGTCCAAAAATTACATGTAAAAATTTGAAATCAAAGGAGTAATAACACTTAATTCTCTTATAGCTAACCTTCCAGTTATTTGAATGAGTGCTAATTAGATCTAAAAACCATAAGCATACTTTTACACTAATTACAATGTTGATTACGTTGTAATTACAGTTGCAACAGCATAATGAGATTTACTTGTTAACCATTTCAGTGCTTCATGGAGTGCACATGAAACAGCTGTTGTGGCAAATTCCCGTAGAGCTTACCCAAAGAGCTATGGAGATGTGGGCTGCCACTGCTCTGGACCTGTGTCAAATACCTAGAGGTCATGGGAGGGAATTAAAGATCATCACGAAAGCACACGGCTAAGAGCACTTTCAGGAAAGGCGAGTGTTTGATCATGTCAAAACCACACCCAAAAGGCCTCTCTATGTCAGAAGGGGACTGGGCAGTAAAACTGCTGGTGTCTGGCAGTGCGAGCTGCCGACGGCCTGTGAGCCGGAGCTGTGGCGGTCCCGAAACAAGAGCAGAGGGCAGGGGGGGCAGAGATGAAGGAAGGGACTTTCCAAGGGCAGGAGGGCACGAAAGTAGCTAGTCCCTCCAGGCAATGATGGCAATGAGGAGGCAGTCCCACCCAACCCCTTTGCCTTTGTCCACTCTCCTGTACAGTGCCAGCACTCCCTTCCTCCACACCTTTTAGCTGTGTCAGGCCTTTCTGTCATGTGCCACCTCTTGCTTAGGGTTGCTGTGTGGCAACCTCTGAATCACGCAAGGAATGCAGGGTGAAGGAAGGGAGTATAGATGATGACAGTATGTTGATAGCATGCTGAGGCTCTTGAAAGTTTTCTTCCGTACTCCACCCCAGCATATCATCACTCTCCTGTCCCTCTGCTACAACCAACACCCCAAGGGACACACTGAGAAATAGTTATGGGACCCAAATATTTTATTTTCGCAGGGCCCTGAAGCTCTTCCTTCTCCTGTGTAACCCCATTCCCATTCCTCTGCTCCTGAACTCCGTCAGGAGTGGTGGCACCACGGGTGCTTTTCTCACCTAAGAGTATTTGGTTTCAGCTTTTGTACTGCTTTGTACCACACACAGGGGTTTTCGCTGGGGCAGAGCTCTGCTTTTCTGCACGCTCCTTGCACCGATGCAACAGCCAACGCACAGGGTGAAGAAATCAGGCTCTTTTTTCCTTACCATTCTTAGCAATAACAATATCAGGATTTTGAACAGCTGGAAGCAGGACAAACACCCTTCAGAAAAGAAGGAAAAAACATCACTGTTGCTTAAGGCAATGAAACCAGCCTGCTGCGGACCTTCCCTCTTCCCCTGTCACTGGTGCTCCCAGCTGTAGAATAAGGGAGGGAACAACAGAAACGCTGAAAACAGGGAAGAGCGGAATTATTTGCTCAGAGACTGATCCTGCGTAGGTACCAGGAGCTTGTCTCCTCCCCTGTGAGTTAACCCCACCCTCTTTTTTATCCTCTGGGCTATTTTGGGCAGGCAGTGAGAACTGCAGCTCTGACAGATGAGGATACTCTACCAGAGCACAGCAGCACTTGTTGCTCTGAAGAACTACACGGCCGTAACAGGGACTGCTTCTCTGCTGCCTGCCTTTTTTTAATGATTATTATTTATTTATTAACCTGCAAACTTGTTTTCTCCTCTGGTTTCGAGCTTTGCCATTACAAATGATGTTTTAAAAGCTTTGTGAGAGCTGTTCGGAAGGGAAACCTACCCGCTGTGCAGTTGAAACCTCCTTTTGCCACTTAATAGCGGGAGATCAGCTGGTAGCCTTGGGGGTGAAAAATGACAGACTCTGTTCCTGCTAATGGGGAAGGAAAGGACCCTGAAATCGAGCTCTTTGTGAAGGTAAGTTGCACTGTGAACTGGACACTGGTGTGACTCTCGGATCAGCTCAGCTTCTACTGAATAATCAAACTTTAATTTTCTGGCGCTGAGCGGAAGCGGTGCTTTGACAGCCTGTTATCTCTTGCACGCACATTCACACTGCTTTCTTCTTCGTGACATTAGAATTAGGTAATGTTGCGGAGGGAGAGTCAGGGTTCCTGTATTTTATTGTTATTTCTCTCCTCGCGAGTTTGTCCTGTTATTCTTAGCCTGCTACCTGCAATGTACTGTGTCCTGACTTTAGACTTTAGGCTTCAGACTTTAGGCTTTTCACTAAGAATCCTGACTTCCTTCTCCATTTTTGGGAAGAGAGCATGAAGAGCTGAGGGGTACCATGATTTGGTACCTCGGCAGAGGCTGTCAGGTCTGAAACACTAATGGATCATAAAACAAAAAGGATTGAGTTAAGCTGGCAGTCTTCTGATTATTTCCTGCAATACTTTTTTTTTCTAAAAAAAATGAAAACTAAATCAGTTTTTACTCTCAGTTTCCTCAGCCCGAAGCTCATTCTGATTTTATACAAGGGTGACTGAGAACAGAAACTGATTTAATGAAAATACAGAAAAATAAATACACCTGTTATATGGTAGGATTTCAGAATGTTTCAAATTGGGCACATCTGTTGGTCTTGGGCTATGAAAATCCTACCATTAAAATCAGTGGCACAGTTCAAACCCATTACACATACAACCTTATTAATAGCAAACTTCATGCAAACTCTGTCCCCATGAAAAGCTCAGATTTTTTGATGTTCAGAGCATGTTTCAAAGCCTCGATGTACGTCGAGGCTGAAATCCACTATGCCCATATAAAATGCAGGTGTTTGGTCTCTCTGAGCCTAAACCATCCCTGTAAATCATTAGGATTATTATTAATATGTGGGAGTTACATCAGACCCTTTGCAAACAGAGTACTGAATGATTGGGAAAGCAAATTCCAACCCCTCCTTTCTGTCAAGTTCAGGGTATATAATTGCTTTGTACTCCCTGATGGATATTTTGGGCTCCAAGTTGAAATGGCAGCCACATCCATGATATGTATGCATGGCCTCTTCACACATCTTCCAAAACCAGTCAGTTCAGGTGCAGCCTTTCTGACTGAGCCAGCATCAAGGTCTTTTTCCCTAGAAAACAGATTTTACAAGAATTTCTGGTTCATAAATGCCCAGTAGATCCTTTGTGCAGAGCTTAATGTACTAAAATGGACCAGCATGGGTCCATACATCCAGATACGTTTCCTCTTACAAGTTGTTTTACCAAGGTGAGTTTAATGGAGATGTTTGTGGGCTAAAAAATATGTTAGTGGGATTGTTTGGCACTCTGTCATGACAAATGTATTCTGGAATGCAAACCTTTAGCCACTCATTTATTTTAGTGCCCACACTATTTTATTGAGGCTGATAGGGATGTTTGTGATATATGGTTCTTTGACTGCATCAGCTGTTAAAGTGAAGGTCATTGCCTGGATTCATTGTGTGAAGTTCTGGATCCATAAGTTACTGGAAAAAAATTTGCACTGCATTCAATTGAGCCATGCCATCACCTGAAGATTTATAACTCCAGAAATAACAGTTTTAGTAATGTGACTTCCTGCATAATGCATGTTACAGGATTGCATAGAGACTCACATAAAACTCAGAAGTTGCAGAGCTGGAGCAAAAGAATTAATTGGTGTCTTCCTGGAGACTTTCCATTTAGGCTGAAAAATTGTAATTCTTGATGTTTTGGAAAGGTGCCATTAATTTCATTAAAAGCCTAAAAAGTTGTATAGTAAAGCATGTAACCAGAGTATTAAATTATACAGCTCGGAAGTTGAAAATAAAAAAAGAGAAGAACATCCAAACAAGAGATGAGCTAAAAGCTGAAAAATAGGAGCATAGAAGAGAAATATGAACAGGTGAAAACTTTTCTGGAGCTTGAAATTTAAAAGAATAGGATATTAGTAAGGGGAGATGAACAGAAAGGCTGATCCAGGAGAGAATCTGCAAAGGAGAACGCGTTTACTCTGCCTGTATTAAGGCTGGAAAGAAGAACAGAAAGGTGGCAACTTCTGGGTGAGTATGAGATACTGGACAAGTGACAAACATAAATATACTGGACCACACTTGAGGCAAGTTCTAATAGGTGTTGGGGTCAATGAGTATTTCGTCATTTGATTTTTGTGGAGCTAATACTTCACTCGAGGAGAAGAGTTCTGTCCTGCCCCCTTGGATGAACACACAGCCAGAAAATGCAGAGATCAGTGAGAAAAATGTAGGGCAGTAGATGTGGCCTGGAGAAAACTGTATCTTCCACAAGCACAAATAAACCAGAAAGGGCTGTTTATCACCAGCCATAGAGCCTCTAATAAAAGCAGTTTCTGTCTCAGGTTAAAAAAAGAAAGGTGTTACACAAGTGCTCTATTTCCTTTTTCTATTTAACAACCAGGAGAGCAGGAGCCTTAGAAAGACAAGAAGAGAGACGGTTGTAAACAGAAGAGCCGTGCTGTAACCTAATGCAGGTTAGCTATCTCCTGAGCTATGCAGATAGGCCGGGCACCACCAGGACACAGCTAGCTCAACCGCTACGGCAGAGACGGGTTAAGCGGTTATCACACCTGTTATCGTCCCCATTGATTTTCCTCTTTTTCTAACGGTGCCCTAACCTGGATCTGTGAGTTTGGGTTTTTTTTGTGAATGAGCGTTTGTTCTTGCAAGATGCTTATTTGAGAGTAAACCCCCCCAAATCTGGAGTAGGACACAAGCAGACTGATGGTGAGAACGGGCAGTGCTGAGAAGTGGTGAGGTCCGCTGGGGAGATGGTGCCGCCTTAATCAGATCTGCAGTTTGTGTAAGCAGGCCTTTTATGAACACTGAAACTCTCCGGCAGCAATTCCCCCTCTAAACTTGTTTGACAAGGAATTGGAAGAGCCTGCCGGAAAAAAAGGCCTGATGTGTGGTAGCGCGAGAGGCTGGCAGCAGCAGCTTTGGGGAAGTGAGCATCGGGAGGTAGCGCTTGCTCTGTGCTTAACCCAGCTTGTCGTCACTCAGGTTAATTTTAATTCTTTGAGTGCTGGAGAGGCAAAGTGCTTCTGTATAAATGACACCCCGATGGAAGGTATATTTAGCTTTTTCTGGCAGCCTTGCACCTGTATACTTGAACATAACGACTAAACTGAAATGGTGCTCTTTTTACATACAGACTATTAAAATCTGTATGGGAGGATCACAGAACTTTTATGGCTTCTTTCCTTTTGCAGTGGAAGCAAGTGTTTGGATGTACATTCCTTGCATTTCAGAATTGGAGTAGTGCCTAATATCTAGAAAGTTAATTTGAAGGGAGATACATTGTGTACATGGAAAACAAAATATGATACAAACAAGACTTGAGACTACAACTGTCTATTTGCATTGGTCAGGATGAGCGCAGTCTAGAAAGCAAACAAACCATAGGAATGGTCCAAAGTACATTTGATTTAAAAATCTTCCTGCTTTGGAAATACTCTATAACAGGATATATAATAGTCCATGTTTCTGACAATCTAAAGATGGTAGTATCATCATGGTAGTAGGAGAATGCGTAGTGAGCTGGCAGACAGTCATTTCTGCAAGGAGTCATTGTGGTATTGAGTGATTAATATTCTGGATATGTTCATCAGCGCAGGTGTGCAAGAGCTTTTGCTTGAAGGTGTAAGGCTTTACTTCACAAAGTGTTCAACCGCAGTCATAGTGAACACCCGTCTAGAGAAAACATGCAGGTGCTTGCAAACGTAAGAAGCAAGAGAGACCTCTCAAAGGCCTTGATCTTCCAGACTCACCGATTCAGACATTGAACATATTCCCGCCTGCCAGCTGAAGGCATAAAGGCATAAAATGCACCGAACACTCAGCCTGTTCCTCCCATTAGGAGCTGAGCGTTGTCCGTGACCAGGCACAGTGACAGAGTATTTGCAGTGTCTCAGGGATACGGTACCAGCCAAGGTAAGGTTCAAGGACTAACAGCATCGCAGTGTTTGCAGGGCCCCTTACAGTCATTTCTTGTTAGAGGATTATCACAAAGAGAAGAGGTTAGTCCTGGTACACTCATGGTCTCCTGGTGCAGCAAACAGACATGCGAGGAACCTGTGAGCCCTCTGTCATCTCCAACAGTTTCATTTTGGAGAGTTCTAGGTGTCTGTTAGGAGTATGTTTAAAAGCGATGGCAGGACTTGGCACCAAACTTACTATCTCTGAATGAACTGGTCAGTCAGAGGGCCTGGCTGTCCAGGACAAAGCAGTCATCCTGCTGATTTAGCGTGCTCCGTCAAAAGCCCAGGAGTCGCTGCTCTCGGGGGGGTGTAGCTGCCCTTGTCCTCTCCTTTGGACAGAATTATTCCAGAAATTATCCCAGGGAGGTGCAAGATTTTTATGCACTCTGGGATTTCTTTTTGTGTTTTCTGGATATTTTTTTTTTTTTTTTTTAACTAATCAACACATGAGAGTCAAGGACTGCAATTCATCATTTAATACAAGTACTACACTGGTGCCCAGAGATTCCAGTCCAGAATAACTGGCCCTATTATTCTGAACACAACAAGCTCGGCTGAACAGCAGTGTTGCTGGTCAGTAATGCAGCT
>NW_008796220.1:3715244-3725901 GCF_000699145.1 Aptenodytes forsteri | reverse complement strand
TTTTGTTTTTTTTGTATTTTTTTTTTTTTTAAGATATCTCTGCTGAAGGGTGATTTCAAACTAACCCTGGTTTGGATTTTGGTGAACTGCTGCGATGTAGCCTTGAAGGAAGATATAAATAAAAATGTTACTCCTGGTACAAACGGTCATTCTCTGCTATTAAGGCTTTTGTGGTTTTAAGGTAAGAGAGTCACTCTGATAAGAAAACTGATTTCAGTTTCAGAATTTTGGGGTTATCAAAACCAAATAATGGCTTTACAAACTGGGAGAGAGAACTTGACAGGAACCTTTTAACCCATTATAACAATACAGGCTCTGTAATTTATTTGATTTGTAGACTGCCCTCGAGAAGTATTTTGATGATGAGTAGAACTCACAATCAGATCTGGAAGGTACAAAGTTGAGAACTTCTTGAGAAATGTGGGTATTTTACTGGGTGTTATGAACTCAGCTTCTGGCTTCCATACAAAATCGTTCCTATGTTCATAGAATCATAGAATCATAGAATCATTGAGGTTGGAAAAGACCTCTAAGATCATCGAGTCCAACCGTCGACCCAACACCACCACCCACTAAACCATGTCCCTAAGCGCCTCATCTACTCGTCTTTTAAATACCTCCAGGGATGGGGACTCCACCACTTCCCTGGGCAGCCTGGTCCAATCTTTAACCACTCTTTCAGTAAAGACATTTTTCCTCATGTTCAGCGGAACTTTCTAGGTGAAGAGGAAATAATAGAGAAAAGCACAAGGAAGAATAATGATACTGAAACATCTGGTTCAACCTGTCTGGTGCTCCAAGACCGGCAATAACATTTTTTTGGATCCTTGGTCATGTGGTTGGCCAAGCCTTTCACATTTGGAGAGAGACGTAGGCACCCTACAAAGCAGACAAATACAGTGAGTGCAGTCTCCGACACTTTTCAGCTGTCACCCTGGAAGTGGTGTGAGCACGGGGTTTTATTATGGATCTTGAATTTTTCATCCATTCGGAGCTGTCGAGCAGATGATGGGCACAACGGTTCATGTCTCTTCCAAACTTATTTTGGTGAAGCAGTGTATGATCAGCAGCCTAAGTCTCCTCTTGTAGTGTACCGGCCTTGTGCATTGGTATTAAGGTTACCAAATTTACAAGGTTTACCAGTAGTCCAGACACCAGCATATATACTGGGAGGAAAATAGTCTTACTAGGTTGGTTTAAACATCTATAAACATGTTTCATAAGCTCCATGCAGGGGGACTCAGACATTTCAGTGTAATTCTGGCTCGGTTCCGATCTTGCTTAGATCTTTTCAAATCAGGAGTGACTGGGTTGGAGCCCATAGAGTTTATATATATATATATAAAATGGGCACAAGAAGAGGGTCAGGCCTCCTAGATTTGAATCACAAATTGATAGTAACTCCACTACAGACCCAGTTAAATCAGGGAAATGCTGCCTGGACTGATAGTTACTTCTCTGGTCTTTTTATTAAGCATTTTTAATAAAATAATAAAAAGAACAGTCAAGGGAAAAACATCCACCTTGGCAAGATCTAATTTTGCTTTAATCTTATGTTGTTAAAAGAAAATAAGTCAATAAATTAACAAATAGCTGCCTCGCAAATGTTTTAAAAGTACCAGTTGCTTGTTTTTCCTTGTGATGAAGAAAAACAATACTTTAAAGAAGCTTTAGCCTGAGTTATACAACCCAGAGTCTGTATGTCTGCGTGTCTGTTTTCTCTCTGAGCATTTGCAGATTTTGTTTTGCGTCACGACAAGTGCCTCATTGGTGGGAATATTAGAGACGGGCAGTGAACAGTTTAAGCAGGTCAAATTTATAAAAGGACTTGGCAGGGATATCCCTGCCACCTTGAACCTAGTCTGGAATGCTTTTAGGATTGCTTGGGAAACTGGATCTCAAGTTAAGGAGGGATTTTCAACTATGTCTCCTTCTGCCTAAGTTCTAATCTGCCTTCTGCCTAATGATCTAATCATTAGTTTATGGCTAAAGGTGCCATGGTTTGTTTTTTTTTCCTCATATAAATGGCTCTGACTACTTGCTTTCTATTGAACTTGATGGCATCAATATATATGTTAATTGTGATCAAAACGTCTGATTAAAATGAAACATATTCAAATGCTTTGTTGAATATGCATAACTATTTCTTTAAATGCCTTTATAAATTGGATCCATAATTCGAATGGATAAGACTTCAGAAACATTCAGGATACCCCATGGCCGTAAAAGCCAGTCAGGTTTGTACTGCTGAGTTCAGTGGCAGCACAGCTAGGCCAGCTTAAGTGTATCTGAGATCTTGTCTAAACTCCACCTACTAACTCCTTCATTTATTCCAGCTTTTCTGCGCCGCGTAGTCAAATCAGGTAAATACAGTATTTTAATTCTACCATGAAGAATTGGTGATATTCATAATTATTATTGCTTGTACTTAGAAATAGCCACCAGTGTGCTTTGGGTGCTCTATGTTTAGCTGCAGATAGCTCTTTTTCCATCTCTGGCAGCACACATCTTGTCAGGCTCACAGGTTGTTGTGTCATGGTTCAGCAATGACAGTGAAGCTCCAGTAAGTGTCCCCAGGAAACCTTTATCAGCAATATGTGGCTCTGCTGTGGCTATTCCAGAACAGCAAATGTCACAGAGATCGTTTGACATAGCATCCCAAAAATACACAGGGATCCTTTCCAAGAGCGCCGGTAGGAAGTACGTCTGCCTGTGCTCCAAAATTAAATGTTAGCACCAGGTCACCTGGCTATGTCAAATATATTTTGACGGAAGGCTGTGTAAGGATCATTTAGGATAACATATTGATCATTGCAGCAACAACATTACTTAGTGCTTGTATGACACCTGATTCTTCAAAATCTGGCAGATATCAGCAAAATAATCCCAGCAATACTGCAAAGAGGTAACATAAACACTAGTATTTCCATTTTGCAGGTAAAAGCTCTGGTAGAAGATTTTTCAAATTACTCTTTTTTAATAGAGTCAGACAGATGTTAAAGGTCTGTGAGTTTATGTGTTAGTTTTATACATGAATAAAAGAAGGTTTCAATGAAACTTTCTTTTTTTCCATCAAAGGCTGAGTCAAAGTCGTAGGGAGAATCAGTTGGCACAAGGAAGGGTTGGTTTTGTGCTGGATTCATGTTGTAGTCAAATCTTTAAATCTTATGTGAGCTAGGAAATCAGAGCAGGTACCTAAAGTGCTGTAGTAGGTACTTTGAAAATAGCTTCAAGTGGTTTGTTTGACACGGTAAAGTTTAATGCTGACAAAGTCCAAAATAGATCCTTATTCCCTTTCCTTCCTTGCCCCTTGCTCTCCCCATTTGTTTGCACTTCTTCTGTACTGCTGACATGCAGTAAAACTCATCTAGAAGCGATAACAGTGTACATCTGGAGCCATGAGTTAAAAAAATCTTTGATTTTTGTAGGTCTGATGTGTTTAATCAGCATCATGTATTCCTGGCATGATTTTTTATATTAGACTTAAGAGTTGGAAATTATTACTGCGGAACAAAAGTCATTCAAAATGTATTCAGTTGTGTTTTGAAGATCCAAACCTGGTAATTTTATCTAATAATACCTAAGGGTAGAACTTTCTGTAACTGATTAGATTTACAGCATATCATTGCTGTTTGCTACGCAACTTGATTGCAAGTTCACAAATAAATGTAGAACAGGTCCATGGGGTGTTTTCTCTTTCTGTGTTAAATTAAATGATTCTTTGTAAATAAGTATTATTCTGTCCCTCTCAATAATAATTCCATAACTTATCTTTTAGATTGTTTATGATTTCACCCTTCTGTATGTATAATTTTTTAATGACGGTGTTCACTGTCTGAAGTAGATCTTCCATGATATAACACAGATTCCTCTTCGATTCAGCAACCCTGGTGTACTACAGGAATTGCGTGGCTACAGTGTCATAAGAGAAGATGTGCTAGAAAAGAGACTGGGACACGAAGCACCTGAGATACAGTTCTGTAACACGCCACAGCGAAGTTTTAACATGTTAGAATGGCCCCAAGTGTTGTCAAAATCCAAATCAACACCTTTTTTACTTTCCACTCAGTGTTTCAGCGCGTTATCTTAATACAGAGCAACAGCCACAGCTCCCACCAGGTGGAAACTCTGATTTTTTTTTTTTTTTGTCCAGCTCTAATCAAAATACGAAAAGGTCCTGCCGTGCAAATTCTGCAACATGTTAAGCTCAGTAATATTGCTGAGTTACCACCCAAGTTCTTGGGAGGCTCTGTTTACTTTTTTGCTCTTCTGCCTCCTTCAGTGACCTTAGGCAAGTTATTCAGGCTCTCCTCACCTTGATAAAATGCTGATACTAGTCCTTCTCCACCAGATGTGGCCACATTGTGGGAGCAGGGAACATTCTTCACCCTTATCCTCAGCGTGGCATCCTGAACACCGCTTAAAATAATAGAAGAGAAATATATGATGGGATCAGGTTTCCGATATAAAACTTGTCTCCTGACAAAGTATATGGAAAATCTCGATTTCCTGGACATAAAAGAAATCAAACCAGAGGAAACTGGGCATTTGTCTGCTCTCAGGTACAGGCTGTTGGGTGCTTTATTAAGTGTTTGGACATGAGCTCTAGCCCAGAGTTTGTGCAGCCGTATTAGCACCGCGCTGTGCCCAGCCAGGTAGTGGTGTGGTGGGGAGCTCAGTTTGAGCTGCCTCCCGCAGCAGCTGAGCCAAAGCTCCTTTCTGCTGGCACCCTGTCCACTCTTTCCTGCCCTCCTTTTTCCTTCTCAGGGTCTTGTATCTTCTGTAGTGCCGCCTTTTTCAACTTCTCTGTTTTGTCTGCTTGTTCTCACAGGCATTCAGACTCATAAATTTATACCAGTGTCCTAATCCCCATGATTTCTGTGTTGGTCCCCAGGGTACCCTGGTTCAAGTTCTGCCTAAGAGGTGTTGTGTATCTGGAGCTCGGGTGCTTCTCCAGTTTTTTTCCTGTGCACCTGATTGCCAAAAGACATTGAAACATCTCCTTTATATGTGTGTCTGCAACTCTGCATAAAACTGAGATAAAGCACTAATTGAAATGTATTTCAGGAGGGTTGTGCTGTAATAACTTATTGATGCCTCTGTAGGACAGTAGGAGTTGAACCTGTCCCTGCTGTAGCTGCTTTGGCATAAATGACATTATGTTAAGGATGAAGTTGCTCAGATAGCGATAGTTTGCTCTTCTAAACCCTCATTCTTGATAGTCACCAATTTTGTGTGCAGACCAGATGACAGAAGCCTGTGGCATTTACCTGTGTGTGCTTCATGCAAAATGTGATAAGAATGTTCAAAGCCTAATATTCCAGGCCGAAGCTGATTTTCATTTACTTTAAATTCTACAAAACTTGAATTTCACACATTTAAAACTTGCAGATTATATATGGGAACAGTAATTGTTTTTTTCCCTCCTTATGTAAGTCAGGCTCTAAAAAAGCCATTTCTTGACTGTTTTTGTTGCTTCTCTTGAATTTGTTGGTTTCCTCTGGACTAAGAAAAGAATGTCATGACTCAATTCTCCATTCACCAATATTTCAGGTGTTAATACCTGTTCATGATACTGGGAATGCAGTTTACACGCAGAAGGAAGTTTGATTGATTTAGGTATGGCTTTAGTTTCCCTTTCTGTTAACCATGAGGATGCCAAAGCAGGTATAAAATTTTCTAACTTCTGCTGCTAATAAAGACATATAAGTATAATGCTCTACTCTTTGGAAAAGAGCTAATCATAGAATCATAGAATGGTTTGGGTTGGAAGGGATCTTAAAGATCATCTAGTTCCAACCCCCCTGCCGTGGGCAAGGGCACCTTCCACTAGACCGGGTTGCTCAAAGCCCCATCCTACCTGGCCTTGAACACTTACAGGGATGGGGCATCTACCACTTCTCTGGACAACCGGTTCCAATGTCTCACCACCTTCATAGTGAAGAATTTCTTCCTGATATCTAATCTAAATCTACCCTCTTTCAGTTTAAAGCCATCAGCCCTTGTCCTATCGCTACAGGCCCTTGTAAAAAGTCCCTCTCCAGCTTTCTTGTAGGCCCCCTTCAGGTACTGGAAGGCTGCTAGAAGGTCTCCCCGGAGTCTTCTCTTCTCCAGGCTGAACAACCCCAGCTCCCTCAGCCTGTCCTCATAGGAGAGGTGCTCCAGCCTTCTGATCATCTTCGTGGCCCTCTGGACTTGCTCCAACAGGTCCATGTCCTTCTTCTGCTGAGGGCCTCAGAGCTGGATGCAGGACTGCAGGTGGGGTCTCACAAGAGTGGAGCAGAGGGGCAGAATCCCCTCCCTCGACCTGCTGGCCACGCTGCTTTGGATGCAGCCCAGGATACGGTTGGCCTTCTGGGCTGCAAGCACACATTGCCAGGTCATGTTGAGTTTCTCATCAACCAACACCCCCAAGTCCTTCTCCTCAGGGCTGCTGGCAATCCATTCTCCACCCAGCCTGTATTTGTGCTTGGGATTGCCCTGACCCAG
The DNA here is from genome assembly GCF_000699145.1 of Aptenodytes forsteri. Lineage (NCBI taxonomy): Eukaryota > Metazoa > Chordata > Aves > Sphenisciformes > Spheniscidae > Aptenodytes > Aptenodytes forsteri. Next base: position 3,719,412 of record NW_008796220.1, on the reverse strand, counting down.
GTGCAGGATCTTGCACTTGGCCTTGTTGAACTTCATGAGGTTTACACCTCCAAAGAGTGTATGCTGCTGCAGGCTAGCAGTGGAGTTCAAAGTATGATGAGCTAATCCGTGGAGATGTGTGCTCCATCTCAAAAAACATTTGACAGCTAAGCTCAACAACTGTCTGCAATTCAGAAAAGATAGTTTAGCATAGGTTTTTAATGTTCATCAGTTGCTTTTTTTTTTAAAAAAAAAACACCTTAGTAATAAAACAGGGTGAGAATAGAAGATCTATAACCTTCCTGGATGCTGATACCTATTAAGTGTACTTAGACTCTAGTTCTGCAAAGGAGGCTGTGCAGGCTGCTCTGTGCTTTGGCAGCCATCTCTGAACATGATTCTCTTTGCAAAACCCAGTCCCTGGGATAAAAAATACAGAGGCCTTTTTAGAGCAGTTCTGAAGCACTTTACAGTCATGGTCAGCACTTGACAGGTGTAGAAGCTGAGAAGCGGTGGCCTTGTGCCAGAAGGTCCAGCAAGAACACCACTCTGGTCCTGTGCTCCATCCTTTAGGCATAGCTCTTGTGTCTTTTGGGGTTTGTACAGCACTTAGCACCACTGTTTCAGTGTTCATGTGCCACATCTGCTTAGTAATTCACAGTAAATATTCCAATAATAAATACACAAATTATACTAGCCACAACTATGCTTTTTTATTTTTTTCTGTTGCTATTAGTAGGGAGGGATCAAGGTTTAGGTTATCTTTTGGATGGCTATTTTAAATGCACACAGAGCTAACATGTTATGACATTGGAAAAGATTTAGAGAAGAATAATTTTAAAGCTTAAAAAAATACTTAAGATTGCCATCCTTGAGGCAGTCTTTCTCTTTTAAATAAAAGACCAAATGTCACTTGACTGCAATATTAAATGTATCTGTAGGGGGCTTTTTAATATAGTGGTAACAAGTATAACAAAAAATATTAACAGTTAAGGTCAGATACAGTCAAGTTAGAAATAAGCTTAATAGTAACTGTAAAGGTGATTAACCATTGGAATGAACCACCAACCACTCTTTCTTCTTCTGGTTCAGATCAAGACTAGATACGCTTTAATGAAGCACGTATAGTTAGAGTCAATAAAAGAATAAACAAGCCAGAAACTCTACAAACCAGGAAAGCATTGCAGTGGAGGATATCTTGGCAAACCAGGACAGGGCTTGGTTCAAGCACAGAAGAAATCTTGGAATTCTGTGTCTCTGAAAGACAGCACAAATTTGGTCCAAGCCAGTCTGATAGAAATTATGTTCAGAGGCCGCTTGCGTGTCTTAAAATATCTCTTGGTGTCCTGGGTGTGATGACGGGATAGGATTAGGTCAGGTAGTGGTTAAATATGTAATTGCTTATCTTTGTCTGGATATGCAAGGGCCGGACTTTGGAAGGGCCTCCAAAGGCTGAAGCAGGTGCTGGCTTGGCCAGGGCTCTGAATGCTGTGTCGGTACGGGTCAGACCTTGTGGCTGAGATGAAGGAAGAGCTAAATTGGGAGATACAGGAACTGAATTCCCTTTCAGTCTGTCATGGAGCCATAGCCTAAGTCATGCCACATCCCTATGCCTTTGGCTTCATTTCCTATGAAACATTTGCACCAACATTCATTTTCATCTCTGTGCAGCCGGGTAGCTTGTCCAGCTAAAATTGCATTCCTTCTTTCCTCTTTACATAGACGGACGACTGTAAAAGCTACTCGGGCATTGTGGTTTAACTCCTCACAAAATACGGAGTTAACTCTTGGGTTGGGCAGGTGCTTCTCTATCTCAATTGCCAAGCTTGTCCTCCCCATAACATTTCGACACCCAAATAAACATCCTGAACCTTGCCACCCACCGCGTTTAGCTATTGTTGTTTTGGGTGCTGGTGCGTGTCTGTACCTGTGTATTGTCCGAAACAAGTGGAATTCAGAGAAACCGGCCCCAATGGATCATCGCTATTGTTGACGGTGTTTTTCTAGATTGTGATTCAATTTGTGTGGGTCAACAGGCACGTTGTGTTACTGCTTTCCTTTTGCTTTTAGCTGCTGAATGGGCAGCTTCAAACAGATACGAATGCATATCATGGGAGGAAATTATTTTCTTTCACTGCCCTGTGTTTTGTGATGAGCCATTGCTGCTGATTCAGTGTGCAACTGGAGACCTGTTTCGTTTGTTTATTTTATTTATAGTATTTTTTTAGAAAGCTGTTCCTGGATGAAGAGGGGTTGAATCATGGAATATTCTTGCAGGTTATAGGATCTCTCAGAATGGCAGTTTTAGTTGTTTTTCTATGCCCGGTTCTTTCAAATGTTCAGGACATGCCAAGAGGATCCAGTGCTCCAAACCCCTTCATTATTAAGCTTTTTTTTTTTCAGACTTTCACTGTCATTTGGATAATTTTAATTTTCTTTTCTTCTCTGACTGTTGACTTGCACATGCAGTTTGACAAGGGATGGTGTTTTTGCCTTGATTTACTGAGTTGCCCTTTCTTGTACTGAGGTGCTCTAACTTCGGATTTTTGGTTTTGTTTTTTTTTTAAAGTCAATATATCTGAGTCCCCCAGTTAAGCTCTAGATCCAGTTCTAGACCTGAGTCTTGTTTGAGGTTCAGAAGTGATCTGTTGCTCCCTCTGCATTAAGCACTCACCCTGCTCCAAGATGGAGCCACGAGGATCTCCTCAGAGTGCATGAATGTAATCTTTTGGGGGTTAGTTCATCTCCAAGTACATATTTCTCTAAACACACCGTAAGTCTTACTTCTCACTATTCAGTCTGTAAAAAAGGTGGTTGAACATGCGTGCAGGAAGTCTTGTTTCAGATTGGGAAGTATCTACCTGCCCATCCTGGTACACTGAAACCAGCACCCTTTGATATGCATCTACAGGGGGGACATCATCCTCTTACTGGGCTGAGCAGGACCTCTGCCTGATGGCCTGATGGTCCGAGGTTTATCTCCAAAGAGATGATTCTGCACGAATAATAGTAATTTTTAAAAGTGCTGATTGTAGACAGCTACTCAGGTCCAACCTTGGAGAGCCTGGGAAGGATGTGACCAGGAGGGGAACTTAGAGGAAGCGCTGTCCCACTCCCCTGACAAAGAGAGAAACCTGGAAACGGCGATTTTCTTTTTCAATTGAAGGAAAAGCCTTTCCCCCCTGACCTTGGCCACCGATCCCAGCCCCGTCTGCACGTGTGGCAGCGCCTTGCTGCAGCTCTTATGGGCAAGGTTTTTTTCCCCCAATTAGCCCCTGGGGACCAAGGATTTAGATTTTTTAAAAAATTTATTTAAAATTTTATTTAAATATTTATTTAAAATCTTATTTAATACTTAAAATTTATTTAAAAAGCCATATCTAGGACCTTTGAGAGTGAGTGAGTTAATAGTAATCGTGTTGTGTCCTGCTGTCAGTAAGAGGGTTTTTTTATTGACTGGTGTTTGGCTATTCATCAGAAGTGTGAATTTATAGGATTTCTCTATATTTGTAATTTTTCAAGAACCACCTGCGCGCTTGGCACTTCACAATAATAAAAAAAAATCCGTTTCAGAGAGAATTATAAGTAAACATGAAAAAATAGTTAATTCTTCAGAGCTTATTTAGGTGCTTGAGTAAATTGGGCCTAGCTGTACAAAAATGTATATAAAATGTTCAGAAATTCTCTTGCCAAATGCTGGTTTCTCAATTACCTCATTAACCTGGATGTTGTAGTAAGCTTTTTTCAGCGGCTGCTCGGCGTATGGAGTTCAAATGGCATTCTGCAGATTGCAGTTGCTCAGGCTAACGGCTCTCCGACAGCTTGCAGATGGAAACTGCTGCCTTCTCCGAGCAGGAGCACAGGATGAAACAAAATGCTGCCAGAGAAACTTCTAAAACGAAGCAGGGTGAGATTCAGCCCTTCTCTGGATATGGTGGTTAGGCCCAATTACCTGTCTAAGAGTATAGCACCAGAAGGTGGTAAGGTATGACTTATAATTGGTTAACCATGCTGGGAAACGGATTAACCATGCCTGTTAACAGATTGCACAACAAACTGTAAATATAAAATATAAAATAAATAATATAATAAACATATATAATATAAAGACGTAACATAATAAATATAAATTAAATAGAGAATATAAATTATATAATAATTTTTATAAAATACAAAATATAAAACTGTA